>NW_028251435.1:0-12500 GCF_964263255.1 Lissotriton vulgaris
TCTTTGTTTGGGACACCTCAGCCAGCGGCGGCCGCCATCTTGGAGCGGACTCGCACGCTCAGGGCTGATTGGAGAGCCTATTTAAAGTCGCTCCCTCACGCGCAGCGTGACGCGCAGGTGGACGCCTTCGCTTAGCCTGAGTCGTGCCGGAGTCCTGCCCGTCTGCGCCCGTCAGCGTCCCGGAGGCGACGGGGCGGCGGGGGACGCTGGTCCGGTGACACACTGGCTGAGATGATCTGTTATACCTCTGCGATGTTGCGGGATTTGCGGGGCCTCTCTAGCTCCTGCCGTTCCGTTTTCCCGGGGCGATTTAAGGGTAAACGCCGTTGTCCGTGTTGTGGCTGGACGCCTTTCTGGACCCATGTTAATGTTCCTCGCCCTGCAACGGCTGGCGCACAGCATCTTTGTTTGCTGCTGAATACAAGGTCGGTAGGCTGCCATGCCCTGCATATTTACGATCTCCTTGTTAGGGAAAATCCCCTTTGCCTGCTACTTACCGAAACCTGGTTGGGAGAGGCTTCCAATCCGGATGTCTTCTCAGCCATTCCTCCGGCGTACAATATCTTCCGGCAGGATAGAGTGAAGGGTAGAGGCGGGGGAGTGGCGGTAGTGGTGAAAAAGAGCGTTTCCTGCTCAGTTCTTCCTCTTAATTCCATCGGGAGCGCTGAGTCGCTCGCCTTCACGCTCAGACTGTCCCCGGGCCAGGCCCTGAAGGGGTTGTTGGTCTACAGGCCACCAGGCCCTTTGGGTTCCTTCCTGGAAGATCTGCAGACAGCTGTCTCTGAGTTGGTGCTGACCTCACAGCACTGCGTCATGGCTGGTGATTTCAACTTCCACCTTGACGTAGCGGATGACTCGGATGCGGTCAAACTGTTGGATATTACATCTCCACTGGGATTGTTACCGTTCGTGTCGGGGCCAACCCATGAGAAGGGGCATACCCTGGATCAGGTGTTTTCATCTGTCCCTCTTACGGAGGTTGACACCCTGCCGGTGCTCTGGTCCGATCACAGGCTGATCAGATTTTCGGTGCTGGAGAGTGCGCGGCCGGATAACAGTGCCTCAGTCTTGTCTAGACCGACCTCGAGAGCGCTGCACAGAGTGACACCTGACATGCTGGAACAGGCGCTTCTGGATCACCCATGCCATCTTTCGGGCGATCTGGATAGCGACACTGAGGCTCTGCAGCGGTGGCTCATTGATAGGCTGGACGATCTGGCCCCCAAGGTAGCCCTCCGATCCACGGTGGCACGGCAATCTGCACCATGGTTTACGGAGGCTCTTCGTGTGGCTCGCAGCCAATGTAAGGTGGCCGAGAGGGCCTGGCGACGTTTGTATGATGGGGAGGCTAAACTCGCCTACAAGGCGGTGGTGAAGGCCTACCATCGGGACATTCTGGG
Organism: Lissotriton vulgaris; assembly: GCF_964263255.1. NCBI lineage: Eukaryota > Metazoa > Chordata > Amphibia > Caudata > Salamandridae > Lissotriton > Lissotriton vulgaris. The sequence continues at coordinate 1,401 of NW_028251435.1, forward strand.
AGCTAAGAGGGACTATTTGGCTAGGAGGATCGAGGCATCCGCGAACTCCTGTAAGGAGATCTTCACCATTGTGAAGGAGTTCACGACCCCTAGTTCCCAATCGCCCCCTCTAGTTTCTTCAGATACGTGGGCAGGTGATCTGGCCGGCTTCTTCACTAATAAGATCAAGGCGATTCAGGCCTCCTTTGTGGAAGGACCGGAGGATGGAAGCGGCGTCACCGGGGCTGGGTGCGGATTTCCGCACACACCGACGGCGGTGCTGTCTGATTTTCCTGCTGTTTCCAGCGATGTGTCCAGGCAGCTGTTGGCCAATTTGAAATCTGGCTCGCCACTTGACCCCTGCCCCGCCAAATTTTTGGCTGGGATGGCGGAGGTGGTGAATCCGCTGGTTAATCCCATCCTCAACGCCTCGCTGAGGGAGGGGAGGGTTCCCAGCTCTTGGAAGAGAGCGATGGTGATCCCCCTCCTAAAGAAACCGGGTCTCGACGTCGAGGTTCTGGCCAATTATAGGCCAATTTCACTTCTTCCGGCCCTCACGAAGATCACGGAAAAACACGTCCACGGTGTCCTGTCGCGCTTTCTGGAAGCTAACAATCTGCTCCATCCATCTCAATCCGGTTTCCGTCCTAATTTTAGTACGGAAACGGCATTGCTAGAGGTCACTGAGATCATCAGGGAGACTCTTGATGTCGGCGGGAGGGCGATGCTGGTCATGTTAGATCTATCGGCGGCCTTCGACACCGTCCCCCACAGGGCGCTCTTAGCGAGGCTTTATGACATCGGCCTTAGGGGGACGGCGCTCAGGTGGTTTACATCCTTCCTTGAAGGCCGCCGCCAGACGGTCTGGGTTTCCCAGAGCTCTGCCGAGATGCCGCCATTGGGAGTTGGGGTTCCACAGGGATCTGTGTTGAGCCCCACGTTGTTTAACATCTTTATGTCCCCTTTGGCGGCCTTGGTGGAAGCATATGGGGCCCAGATCATCTCTTACGCCGACGACACGCAACTCCTCTTCACATGCGGGAAAGACCAGGAGTTTGATGGAGGGAGAATTCAGGACTGTCTTACATTGGTCTTTGACTGGTTCCAACGGAACAGTCTAAGGGCCAACTCGAGCAAGTCCGAGGTTCTGTTTTTTGGTTGCGGTGTCGATCCGGAGTGGCAGCATTGGTGGCCGTCCGACATGAGCCCTCCTGCACAGTCTTCCTTGGTGGCTAAAAACCTGGGTGTCAAGCTGGACAACCAGCTATCGCTGCGAACACACATTCTGGGTCTGGCTGGCACCTGTTATGGAATTTTGAAAATGCTCCGTAAATTCCTGCCCCTGCTGTCTGAGGAGCACAGGCGTATTACTGTGCAGGCTCTCGTCGGTTCGAGGCTTGATTATGCTAATGCCCTCTTCCTTGGCCTCCCTGATTACCTAGTTCAGCGCCTACAGGTGGTACAGAACTCTGCCGCCCGGGCTATCTTTGGCCTGCGTAGACGAGCCCGAGCTTCCGGGCTGCTTCAGGCGCTACATTGGCTGCCTGTCCGGAAGCGGATCCAGTTTAAATCCCTGACTCTGATGCACAAAGCCCTGTTTGGATCAGGGGCTGGATACCTGCGGCGGAGACTAGCCTTCTATCGACCAGTCCGCTCCTTGCGCTCGGAATCCCTTTACAAAGCGGTGGTCCCTCGGGTGAGGAAGGCCCGCACGGGAGGGCGCTCTTTCAGCTGCAAAGCCCCACAGCTGTGGAACTCGCTTCCTCTTTCGCTGCGCAGCACTGTCAATTTGTTCCAGTTCAGGAAGAGCCTGAAGACCTGGCTTTTTAATCTTTAGGCTGTTCTTATTGCTTCAGTTTCAGTTCTTTTTCTCATTCTTTTGCTGTGTTGTGTTATTTTTATTCTGAGATGCAGGTGGAAAGCACCGGGACACTCTTTTCGAGTAGCCGTGCGCTATAAAAGAGCGCTGTAACATAACATAACATAACATAACATGTTAGAGGAGCGGGGAAATCAGCGACACTCAAGCATTTTATGGAACACAGGAGAAATCTTGACCCTCATGACTCCTTGATAGTTGCTGGGGATTTTAACACCACCTTCGAGCCTCTAGCCATCCTTTGTGAATCTCCCCGTTAGGTCGAGAATGGGGAATGGGGAATTCCATCGTTGGATACGAATGTATGATGTTACAATGCATACATTTACAAAGCATGCCTTTTACAACGCAGTTGTGACATCGCAACATCCTTTACAACAAATTCTTTTACACCGCATGCCATTACATCGCATTTTTAGAAACCACCTTTACAACACATTCCATAACATCCCATTATATCATTACAACGCATACCAATACATCTCATTTAAGGTAAGTGTTGGATAGTGTAGGGTAATAATTACTATTTTAACTCCCGTGGGTGCATTGTAATGATATGCATTGTAATGCCCTGCAATGTACTACCTGTGTTGTAGTGACATGCGTTGTAATGACATGCGTTGTAGTGACATGCGATGTAATGGCTGCGTTTTATTGACATGCGATGTAAAGGTAGTGCGATGTAATGACTGCATTGTAAAGGATGTTTCCCTTGGATACACCACCTATTAAAAGGTACACGGAGGTTGCCTATCAGATGCGCTAACTCACTTAATTCTGCGGCTTGCGAGCGAGTAATGGTCGCACAAAATCAGGTCCCCATGCACACTATACTTACAATAGGCCAGGACACACTAGTAGGATCGATTATGCTCTTGTATCTTTGCCCTTATGGAGCTCTGCGGTTGACATGATGGTGGTCACATGGTATGATAGTGACCACATACATTGCAATTCACTGTACGCTGGTTGATATTAAACTACATCATAAAACCACTCCATTGTCTCTCAGTAGGCCAGCACACAATAGGTACACTCTGAATGGGACTTAGTTGCTATTCAGTCCAAGACTTTGGAAAGTATAAATAAGGCCCCCACTACCGGTCTAGAAGACAAGGACAATTTGACTGACCCTAATTTAAGAAATCACAATGTTCTTGCAATACATAAGGTCTCTTATATTCTACTGTTAGCAAACACTTTGTGTTTAATCCTAGGAGGGCTTGTTCCAAAACTAAAGCTTGCAACACATGGTTCAATAGGGATTGCAGAGTAGCCAAAGTGAGTCTCTCTGTCCTGAAAAGTGGAAAGTGTGATCTCATAAGAACTAGGAGAGCCCAGTGCAACAAATGGCCCAGAGGTTGTGGGACTCCCGTCTGGGATCTCATATTTGATGCCGTTAAGTTAAATGACGCTAAAACATCTGGAAGTGAGCCACTAATGGGAGACAGCCTGAACAAGGCAGTATGAATAATCATATCTAGCTGCAGACATGGTTCTCAGTGCTTTTTGACACGGTTGAGGAGATTTTCCCATTCCCGACCCTCTCAGACCAAGGAGATCTAGTTCTGAATTGGATCTGACCATAGATGTAGAGATAACCAAGAGTTCCTTTAGGAGCATCATCCCAGGAAAAGTTGTGGGCTGGATGGAGTCCCTGGGGACTTCTTTACTGCATATATTGATAATTGGGTGGTGTATCTGAATAAGCTTACAAAGGCAATCTTGGAGGGTGCTGAGATCCCAGTTTCTTGGAAAGCAGCAAAAATAGCACCCATCATTTAGAAGGGATCAAAGTATACCACACTTAACCTCAGGCCAATTAATCTGCTAATTGTCTCCCAAACAATATTTGCCAGACAGAGTCTGATCACTCTTAAAATGTGGATAGAAGAGGCTGACCCCAGCAGGGTTCAGGAAACAAGTCAGCACCATAGTCCAAGTTTTCAGATTTCTGACCATCTATTGGGAGATGACGGTCCTCTTGAAAGAACATCTCTATGTTGTCTTTGTGGATCTAAACACTGCGTTTGATCTAGTCTCATGTGACAAGCTGTGGAAGACGCTAGATTCATGAGCCACTACTTGATATTCTAATATGTTTGCATTCGGATACCTCTGCACAAGTCCAGTGGGGACAGCAAGGAGAGCTCACCAACCAGATCAAGGTTAGATGAGGGGTGCACCACTAGCCCCCACCGTTTTTTCATTGTTTCTGAACAATGTTATGGCTACTATAGACCAGCGCAGGGGTGACGTACCTATGATAGCTGGTGGTAGAACACCAATACTTTTATTTGTGGACGATACCTTGTTGGTATCTAAGACTCCAGTGGGTATACAGACCTTGATGGATCAGTTTGCTGATTTTTGTAGGGGACTGGTAATCAACCTGGGCAAAACAAAGTGCATGAGTATTAGCCCCCACAGGACCTTTAGAGGGAACAGCATACTGGGTGGCTCTAGTTTGAAAAGGGTGACCTAATTTGATTACTTGGGCATTAAGCGTTCTTTGAAAATGTCTTGGCTCCCCCCAAATTAAGAAACGTGCCCTTAACCTGTCACACTATGCCTCCAGGGTCCTAGGGCTATACAACTCCTTCAAAACCAGGCAGATATCACCAGCTCTCAACACTTATCAATTGAAAACAGTAGGAAGTGCCCTGTATGGGGCTCGAAACTTTGTCCACTGGAGAAAATAACTTTATAAGATCAATTCTAAAACTACCCAAGAGCCCGCCACCCATACCCCATACCCCACACCCCTCTCCCCCCCACACTGCACCTGCCTTGGGATACTGGTGTAAAAGCAATCTCAAATAAGGCCATATTTAGACCGATTGCATACCGGCGGAGATTGAGGTCCATTCTGTCCTTTGACAGTCATTATTGTGCTTTTAAAGAGAGAGTGGCCTTGGACAAGGGAAATTATTATTATTAATATTATTATATGAGTTTATAACACGCATAGCTACTCATTAGTATCCCGGAGCGGTGCCTGGTGGGGTAAGGACGGTGCACATTCAGAAAAATAGATGTGTTTTCAGTTTCCTCTTGAACTCAAGTGGGTCCTGAACGGTACGCAGGACAAGAGGAAGGGTATTCCAGGCAGCCGCCGCTTTCACTGTAAAGGAGCTGCCCCCTACTCTCTGAAACTGGAAACGAGGAACCTGAGCATAACAAAGGGACAAGGATCGCAGGGTGCCGCGCCGGAACATAGAAAGAGAGTCACCTCTGCAAGTAAAGAGGACCACACCCATGAAGAGCACGGTGGGCCAAAGCCAGTAATTTAAATTTAACTCTATCAACCATGGGAAGCCAGTTATAAGATCAAGTGGCTAACTTCTCTCAAGTCACTTCTAACTCAGTTGGGCCTAGAAGACTCCTGGGGCACCGAGGGTCTTAGGAACCCACTCCCCAAGGCCCAGTTGAAAGAACTGTACTGGGCTCATGTGTGGGGCACAGAGGTATGTGATAAGAGCACAGGCTCACTTACTGTTGATTTTAGGGGCCTCAAGTATAAGTGCAGGCTTGAAGTATTTCTGGACTACATTTCTCTTCTGTTAGCCAGGATGCTGTATGTTCAGTTCAGGTTTTGCACCCTCCTTGTTACGTCTTTTTATCCAAAATGGAAGGGTGCCCTCTGCCATGGCACTACGTGCCTGGTCTGTTTACAGGCAGATGAGACACTGCTGCATTACTTCTTTTTTTGCCCAGGATATGCTCGCCCTAGGAAGACGTGGCTTGTACACATCTGCAGACAGCTTGGCTGGAGACAGTGTAATACCACTCTTAGGCTGTTGCGTGCTGAAACAAACGAGGCAACTGTGTGTGCGGTAGCAAAGTTCCTAAACTGGAGCTTGACCATTCGAATGAACACTATGACCCCCTAGTAGTTTATTGTACTTACTCTGGCTTACGTAGCCACTCAGTGTCAGTCACTTTAGAGCCATTTGTCTTTTTACATGTGTTTTTATGGAGTGATTGTTTTATTTAGATTTCCATTTTAACCACATATATATACCGCTATGATTTGCTTTTATATGAACTGTTTCATGTGCAATAACCATAAATTGTTATTTGATTTATTTGAGTTTATGTATAGGCCCCAGTATGTGAGTGTTTGAACTGGCCCTTCTTGCAGGGTCATCCCCAAACTTTTTGCTTTTTCCTCCCTTATTTTCCCTGACCCGTGGCTGTTGGCAATAGGACTCTGCGCACTTTACCACAGCTGATCAGTGCTAAAGTGCATATGCTCTCTGTGTAAATTGTTATTATGATTGGATATACATGATTGGCATATTTGTATCACCATGAAGTCCCTATTAAAGTGCACTGGGTGTGCCAGGGCTGGTGATGACAAATGCTACTAGTGGGCCTGCAGCACTGATTGTGCCACCCACGTGAGTAGCCCTAAAATGGTGTCTCAGGCCTGCCACCTGCCACCTGCCGCCTGTGTGCAGTCTGTGAACTGCCATGTCCTCCTGGTCAGTGTCCCCACTGACCAGACCTAACCCTTCCCTTTTTGTGCACATTGGTCACCCCTATGAAAGGCCCAAGGTACCCCGCTGGGCAGGGTGCAGTGTATGTGAAAGGTAGAGCATGTACTGGTGCAGGTGACATGTTCTGGTAGTGAATTACAGCCATTTTCATTTTTCACTATTGTAAGGCTATCTTGCTCCATAGGCTAACATGGGGGATGCTGGCTACAGTGGCTACAAGCATTTCGTCCCATAGGAACAAGATAGGACATAAGAGTCTAGTATCCCTGAACTCAGAATTTAATAACACATATTTTAGTAAAGGTTGTTTTTAAATCCTGTGTTTGAGAACAGCACTTTTAGAAAGTTGTTGTTCTCCTGTCTGACCCTTCTGTGTGCCTTGGCCTGTTTGTGTATTGACTGTCTGGTTTGAGAGTGACAGGGGCTGGGGATTCCCCAGGAGGCTGGCTGAGTCAGCACTAGGCTGCATTACTGCATTTGCAACTTGAGTGGTGGGAGGAGATAGCACCTGGGCCACAATAGGGCTGTGCCTGCCTTCCAAAATGCTGGCTCCACATCCTGCTGGGCGGCTGACGACCCTGCCCCTCACTCTGAAAGGAAAGGAGAAGCCAGGAAAACAAAGTGCTCAAGAAACACCCAGAACTGGTTGAGACCTGGCTCAGGGCCCACTTGCACAAAGAGAACAAAGACATTTAGGGGTATAAGTACAGGACCCCTGACAACAGAAAATTAGATCATCCTGGAATCAAGAAGGAACCTCTGCCAAGGAGAAAGCTGAAACTGAAGTAGGAAGATTGTCCAGCTGTTGCTTGCCCTGCTGTTGCTTTTCAGCCAAGGAGAGGGGAAGGACTTTGCTGTGCTGTGTCCCCCTGCTTGAAGGAATCTCCAAGGGCCTGAGAAGAGCTGGCTCCCCGTTCTGAAGTCCCAGGAACAAAAGGACTTCACCCCCAGCTTCCCCTGAGCTCTACTGAGAGAGTTCTGTCCTTCCTGGAGTTCTTGGCCCATGTGTGGTGCCTCTGGAAGTTGTACCTGGGTTGGGAAGCTGGAAACTAAGCTTGAGAGACTTTGCTAAAGAAAAGTTATTGCATCGCTCGCTGCGGAGCTCATCCCCGACAGTGCGAGAAGTTTCCCGCCGCTATGAAGGTCGAGATCGTCGCAGCGCCTGTTGCCGCTGTCAGAGCCGTCGCATCCTTCGTTTGCGGGACGCACCCGATCGATGCGGGAAGTCTAACATCGCTGCGAGTGTCGTCGCAGAGCCTGTCGTCGCTGGGTGAGATCGCTGCACGGCCTGCTTGCGGACCACATCACGTCGCTGCGAGAGTCATCGCTGAAGTCAACGTATAGGGGAGCTGCGAGCGAGAAGATCACCGCTGGTCCGCGCATCGTCGCCCCGGAGATCGACGCACCTCCAAAGATTGTCGCATCGTGCCTTTGCAAGAACAAACTTCCTACGGAACCTACGCACCGGAATCCATATAAGTGGCCTTCCTCCCCATCAGACCGGATTCGTTGCAACACGCCCGCTGCTGCAGCGGGGCTGTCGTAAACGCCTCCCCAAGGTCTCAGGAGCAACGCATCGCTTGTTTTCCACCGCACCAGCTTCTGCTTTTGGAACTTTGTCTCATTTAAAGGTACTGTTGGCTAAACGTGACACAACTGTGAACTTTTCCCGCATCTGTGGATTATTTTAGCGCAACCTAAAGAACTTTTATCGCAACCTTAAGAACTCTTTTGAAACCATATTCTTGAACTGTGTATGTTGGATTTTTGTCGTTTTGGTCTTGTGTAGTTTAGATTAAATACCTTTATTTTCCTAAACTGTTGTGGAGTCAGTTTGTGGTGTTTTCACTGTGTTACTGTGAGTGTTGGTACAAATACTTTACACATTGCCTTCTGATTAGCCTTGACTGCTCGTGCCAAGCTACCTAGAGGGTGAGCAGGGGTTATCTTAGAGGGTTTCCTCCTTACCCTGACTAGAAGCAAGGGTTCCTATTTGGACAGTGGTACCTACCTCTGCCAACTAGAGATCCCCAGTTCTAACAGTGAGCCTCAGAGTGTTTTCGAGTTTCTATAGTTTGGTCTGTATTGCGCCTCTCGGGCTCCTCATGTGTTGTAATGTAGGCTTTCTGTATTTTAAATTGAGAACTTTTGCAGTTAACTGGAATGTAACCCTGGGTCCAGTTACCAGTACTGGTTTATTATGTTGTTATACAATGTCATGGTCTATCTATAATACTGTGCGGCACAGCTTAATGCTAATTTGTGAATAGGCAAGCTTTGTTTTAACCTTCGACACCCACTTAAAATTCACTATGGAATGGCTTATTCTGTTGGTTTTTATGATCTTTCAAGTTGATTAATTTATTTCTATCTTTTGGAAACAATATTGAAGAAAGCTTGATTGTAATTTTCTTTCAAAATCAAATCAATATTATTTTGATCCAATGTTGCGAGGCCCATAAAAGGAGTGGGGCCCATAGACTGGTGCCTTCTTTGCCTATTTGGTAATCCAGAACTCCTTGCACCAGGAATGGCCTTCATGCCAGCAGTAGGGTTGTTGGAACACCCAGAAGTTTTGAAAGCAGTGGTGCCATCGGCAAAGAAGCACCATGAATGACCAAAGCAGGAGGTGTTGGAGTAGACATGCTGGCAGGCACCTCTGTGTCAAAGTAAAAATGGATTGCACGCTTTAAAGCAGACTACTTCAGGTGTTTATTGGGTTAGTACAATGCATTCCCCAGCTCCCTACTCCCAACAGCAACTGCCCAACAAACAATGTTTCTCTCCAACCCCAGCTCTGAGCATCCCAGAACACAGAAGACTACATGACACAGAGGAAGGGTCCCCACACTCCATCATACACCAAGTGACATGATAGATCAGTGAGCTCAAATTCTCACTTGACCCCCAAGGGGGTCTCTTTAGGTTGTCGTCACTCTGAGGTAGATAAAATGAGTAAAACTGAGCTAGTGTTTAAAGGACCATTGTCCTGTTGGGCCCGCCAGTGAAGACAACTGAGTGACAGAGAGACTGTTATGGCACATTAACTTCTCAGAATGAGCCTCTTAGCAAGGGCATGGCTACCATTATTGGAGCAGGTGCAGTGGCACCAGAGCTCAGAGCCCTGGGTAGCCTATAGAACCATGACAATCCTGTATTTTACAACTCCAACAGCAGTCACAGAGACCATTTTTCTTGCTTGCACCAGGGCCAATGGCATCCTTACTTGCCTGCTAGCCTCACTCTAACTTTTCTCTCACTCAATAAATCCTCCTGAGTCAGTCCCACCCCATGGTAATTTGTGTTGTTATTTTTGACCTACATGCTCCTGCTGGGTTTCTGTTCCATGGTTATGTGTCACTTTCTGTGAAGAATGTCCTCATGTTAGGTCCAAATCTCATCCAGGAATATCATTTTCAGAAGCATCGCTATCCTTGAAAATGGTCATGTACTCCACTGTCTCGACCACTATTTGAGCATTGGTAATGTATCAGTAGTGCTTGTTTATTGTTTTTCAACCACACATAGCAAGTGTTCCTTGTTGAATACTTCCCTCTGGACTTCAGTGGGGCTCTTGTTCAATGTTCAAGAACGCTCTGTTTATCATCTGAGAGTTCAGAACCACAATGACTTGGTGGTGAGTTTTTTTTGTCCGGTTTTATTTAATGAGGATGGTCTTGTATCCTGTCTACAGAATAAATGGAGTACAGAAACGTTCTATTAGATTGTCTTCTATGTGAATTCCATTTGAATCTATTGCCATGGATCATAATCCTGCTTTTCCTTTCACTATTTCTGTTTTGAATATAAAGAGAAGGAGGTATGATTTGGAAACTATCTCAGTACCACTTGTTCATCGCCCTTCTACTCACAGCAAATACTGATACTAGAAAAAAATAAAGAACAAGCATTGGTTTGCCAATAGGTCTCCCATTTGGGACCTTATATGTGTTTAGCCATGCAACAGTTGGTGTTGCTGCACCAAGGATATTCTGCTGCATAACTAACTACTTATAGGGTCCAAAAAGCGAGACCTATTGGCTATGCCAATGCTTGTTTGTTTTTTGTTGCTGTTTTGTTTAAGTTGACAGATCTACAATAGCTGGACATGTTTTTTGTTAACAGTTCTTTGCATCAAATGAACTTGTTTTCATTGCTCTGAATGTTGTTTCCATTCGGGTTGTAGGAAGCAGTCATTCCCAGCGGTGTGGGGGCTGCCTAGCTGTGCGCATGCGCCAAACTTAGCAAATGAGACAAAGCCTGGTGCAGGCACAATTTACAAGTGTGGAGTGAGCGAGCCCCAGGTAGCATGATTCACTCACACAGGAGTTCATGCACTGCACCTGCATACTCAGCATGGTTTAAGGAAACTCGAACCACTCCCTCCCAGGCATCGAACACATATTTGCCATGAAACTCTGAAAATAGCCTGCCTGCTGCACTGGTGGCTGGTGGTGTATATGCCTGGCGAAAGCGTGCACTGACGTCTGGTGATGTGTGTGCCTGGTGAAAGTGTGCACTGACGGCTGGTGGTGTGTGTGCCTGGTGGAAGCGTGCACTGATGGCTGGTGGTGTGTGTACCTGGCGGACGCGTGCACTGACGGCTCGTGGCGTGTGCCTGGTGGAAGCATGCACTGACGGCTGGTAGTGTGTGTGCCTGGTAAAAGTGTGCACTGACGGCTGGTGGTATGTGTGCCTGGTGGAAGTGTGCACTGATGGCTGGTGTTGTGTGTGCCTGGT
>NW_028251435.1:17500-83040 GCF_964263255.1 Lissotriton vulgaris
CAAAAAGTTGTTAAAGTGGTGAATTTTACCACCCCCACCTCTTAGGGCTTAAATTCTGAAGGTCTCCTTAGGCTGGCAGTCATTTACCTCCCCAGTGTGAACAATACTGGGGGCATCAACTTCAAGTCCTTCAGGCAAATTGTTGATAGGGGTAACACTGCTTTATTGATAATACTGGGCCTAAGTGTGGCTTTTGACACACTGCCCCATGGGCTTCTGCTTGAACGGCTATGGAAATACGATGTCGGCGATACAGCCCTGCGATGGCTAGCCTCCTTCTTACAGAACTATCAAGTGGTTCAAGAGCTGTTTTCATCTGAGGTCTTTCTCTGTGGCAGGGGGTGCCGCAGGGCTCTACATTGAGCACCACCTTATTCAATCGATATATGCACCGCCGAGCTGATGTCATAAAGCGTTACGACTTTAACATTGTGTTGTACGCCGATGACATGCAGCTCATTATCACCCTATCTCAGGATGAAGGAGATACTGTGGCTCAATTAAGATCTTTAAAAAAGGAAACAGTCCCTGAGCTTAAGGATATCCTTATGTCGTAGTCTCCCTGGCCTAAACTAATGAGGTGAGACGCTACACGACCCAAAGAACAGCCTTATGGTCAAGTTACAACAATAATCAACAGCTAGAGCACTAGCTGAACGTCAGTTTCATTGGGTACTCAGTATTACATAAAATCCTGTAGCATTACAAACAAACTAGTATACATAAGTGATAAAAAACAGTGATTTATTTATAAAAAAATTCCTTACAATACATAATTTCAATGTTACATAATCATACAGCAAAATTTACAATAAAAACCAAAAGTCGACGCAGCGTTTCGGTGTCTTGTTTGAATAGGTACACCTTCTTCAGGACGGTTTTTAAAATCACTAAAAAAAGAATGCCACAATTAAAAATTAGTAAATATAGACTAATAACAGAGTCCCAATTAATCCTGACATTTAACATCAAACATTCAAGCTTTTACTCCTTTATCACACAATATTCTGGTCTATTCTAGGAGATCTAGTATGGGTATAACAGAGTCTTAGTTACTCCTGATGATTACATCAAACAATTAAGCTTACTGCTTTAGCACACAGTATTCTCCTACTGGATCCCATTTTCTCTACAAACAAATATTCACATCACATTTTATCGTTTGTGAATTAGTTCAAGCTAGTAACATGCTTCAAGAACTTAAACAACTCAGACAATTTAGGCTTTTCTGCTATTTTAAAATAATACATTATAAATTGTCACACTGCATTCTCCTGCTGTGTCATATTATAGGTGTACATATCTGTGCCCATCGACAATAGTTATTTAAACATCGATAGATTCACATTCAGAGGTCCATTTAATCACATACCTCAGGTTTTGAGCGAATCTAGTTGCTAAAAGCTACGATTTACGACAACAACTTCTTATTCCTTTGGTTGCATGTTTTCTGACAGGTGGATTTTATTAAAAAGTTTTACACCTAAAAAGTAGATGTTATGTCATAATTTGTTAACCTTTCTTTGTCAGGGAGTTGAAAAATATAATAAAATGATGGCACTACGTCATACCTGAATCCAGATGTTTAAATGAACTGGATAGGTTCGCTGTACCAGGGGTGACCACCGTATGGATAATGTACTCACATACACACTTGCTGAGAATAGACAGAAATGCACCGGCTATTAGGGTGATACTCGATTTGTAAGCTAATCAAAGTCTTTCTGTTAAAGTAAAAAAAAAGGTTTTAGTTATGATACCTTAAAACAAGATGATTATAGCCCCATCATAGAGTCTGGAGGAGACATATATCTGTTCCCCTGTTGTTAACCGGAAGCGTCTTGATTCGTGCTTTCTTCTGTTGTCCGAATTTCGGTTTTTATCTGCTGCATTAGAAGGAGTTGTATATTAGCTATGCGCTCTCAAATGCCCAGTTATATTTCATTGTCTTCCTGCGACTCCTATATGCAATTTATTTACACTTTCTGTCTTTAACCCATAGTGTTACCTTTCGAAATTATTAACAAACTTATCTCTCTAGTTGGTGTTGTTCTATCTAAAAAACACTGCCTTTTACTTTCTCTTCTCTCTATTAGTAAGGTGAGTTACAACCATCTAATATATTTTATGCCGTACCCTTCTAATTGAGCCGCTTGCCGTTGCCCCCTATCTCGCTTAACTTCACCTAATACCGACTTTCACATTTCTAGAAGCATCATGGCTCTAAGTCTGCTGATTTCACCGCTGCGCCACAACCCATAATAAGGGTTCTCAACTTATTACTTTTACGCGATGTTAAACTTACATCAGTGATAGCATTGTGCTTTATCAAGCCACCCATAATGAGGGTTTTTCAATATTTTAACAGTTCGAGTTCCTTCTAGAGGCGATCGATGTCTATTTTACAAGTTTTAGCATTATCGTCATTTAATCCTAATTTTACGCGGTATAGAAATGACAGCAGCGATCAAATTGCGCTTAAACATACCTTATTAAAAACCAGCGGCCTCCCTGTCACTTGATCATGGTACAGCGTTTTCGATGTCTAGAGAAATTCTCACAACGCTGTTTATATTACCCCTTCCAGGTCAAAGTTCAACAGTTTCTCCCGCCCTTTGGTTCCCGATCATGTGATCCGAATCCGCCATCTTGGAACGGGAAGTGTTCTGGATGTACCGGCTAAACCTTTATCTCAGTGCTTATATTCACTATTTATATATTTGAAATTGTTTCTTTCCGTCGATTATCAAAATTATATCTTATGTCTATTAGTCCCTATTATACTTTCACCTCCATATATTCAGAAATAAGATATCGACTTTGTCCGACATCTTGGCGTGGGACAGAGGTACTAGACGGAATTCCGTTTAGTTTTATTTTTGTATATTTGTTTCTTAAGTCTGCCTCCGATTATCTTCCCTTGTTATTCAATCTATCTCTGGCTTTTAGGCAGTATTTTAATTTGGAAGGCTATCTCCGCCAATTTTTTCCATTAGTCAGGGACTATACAGTGTCCCCGCCATCTTGCTTGGTCTAAGATGACACTGCCTGTAGTTATAGCGATATGACTGATATGTTTTTTTACAATATAATCGGCAACATTAAGATTAGTTGTATTTATATTCTGATCGCATGCAGTTCTACTGTTATCGGCCAATTGATCTCCCTTATATCATAATCAAAATGATACCCAGTTATTGAAGTATGACTATACTAATCATCATTAGTTATCAGCATATTTGTAGATTAACGTTAAAAAGTGGATTCGATTATGGTCCTGATTTTTTTCAGGCATACATATCCATTATATTATATCTGAATTGGTCCCTGCACTAACAGGAGATTCTTTTATTCACCAGTTGGGCAGCTAGTGTTTCAGACCCTCACTTTCCTATAACAAGCCTATCACCCTTTACATGATAGTAGAGTATTTTTCCTCTAGGCTGTTCTCACATTAATTTCATGGTCTCCCTGTTATTGTTTAGCACAAAGATAGAGATACATTCATCTGTCTTTGCCACTTGGTCTAAGGTCATCAAGAGAGAGGGCAATAATCATATTATCCTCTCCCAATCTTCTTTACTATTCAGGCCTTTACGTACAGAATTAAATTTGGACATATAAAACTGTTCTCTTTTTTTACGTTTTGTTACAATGTCTCCTCCTCTCATGTTCATTTTAATAGACTCCAATACACACCATTTAAGATCTTGGTTGGTGTGTTTAACAGTAGTCCAATGTTCTACCAGGGGTGCTGTGTTTTTGTGGGTTCTGATCGCAGACCTATGTTCATTTAATCTTATCCTGATTTCTCTTGCTGTTTCGCCTATGTATATTGAGTCACAGGGGCATTTTATCAAATAGATTAGGTTCTTAGATCTACAGTTAAAGAAGTCTTGAGCTTTGTGTATCTCCTCATTTATGATGATTTCTGGACCTTTGATGATATCTTTACAATTGCCACAACCACTACACGGGAAAGTGCCCTTAGGGAGTGGGTTTCTATCGATCGTGGGTTGGCTCAGGGGATTCACTTCTCTTTATGTTTTTACCAGGCTGTTTCTAATGGTTTTGTTCCGTCTATATGAGAACATTGGTTTTGGTAGAATGGAGCCATTTAGATTTTCCACAAGATGCCAATTGCGATTTATTATGTTTTTAATCTTGTTATTGAGGCTACTATGGTTGGTCACAAAAATCAAAGGGGTAATCCTGTCTTCTTTATTTTTTGCTTTAAAGAAATCATCTCGGTTAAAATATTTTGCCCTCTTATAGGAGTGTCTTATTAGTTTTTTAGGGTATCCCCTTTCCACAAATTTTTCTGTAAGAATTTGGGCATGTTTATCATAATCAGAATTTTTCGTACAGTTTCTCCTCAGCCTTAAGAATTGGCCATAAGGTATGTTGTTCTTTTGGCATGGTGGATGGTAACTCTTGAAGTGTAACATTGTGTTCCTATCCGTAGGCTTTGTAAACAATTCTACCATCAACTTTCCTTCCTCATGTTTTATTACTATGTCCAGGAATTTGCATCTGTTATTGCTAATGCAATGAGTAAACCTTAGATTGACGTCTCCTAGATTGAGCCAACTAATGAACTCCATCAAATTATCTTTAGGACCTGTCCATATAAAAAAGACATCATCTATATAGCGTGTCCATTGGGAGATATTTTCGAAAAATGGCGCAGAAGAGTTGAAAATATGTTTCTCTTCAAATCTTGATACATATAGGCATGGTAGGCTGGGAGCACAGGTGGCCCCCATGCTCGTGCCCTTGATTTGTTTAAATAAAGTTTTCTCAAATAAGAATATGTTATTTTTTAAGATCAGAGTTACGCACTCCACAATGAACACTGCATGTGGGCTCAGGTCCAGATTATCAGTTTGTAAAAAGTCTGCTATCATTTCTATGGTATAATCCTGTGGAATGTTGGAATATAGGGCCTCTATATCTAAAGAGACCAGATATTGGCTTTCCGGATTGAAATTTAGATTTTCTATTTTCTCAATCATTGAAGTTGTGTCCTTGACGTAAGCTTTTTGTTCTTTAACAAGCGGTTGGAGAAAAATGTCAGTGTATTTGCTCAGAGGTTGAGTTAGTGAGTTTACGCTTGACACAATGGGTCTCATAGGGGGGGGGGTCAAGGATATTTTTGTGGACCTTTGGGAGTCCATATAGCGCTGATATGGTTGGAGTCTCATTATTTAAAAAAGAGTATTCTTCCTGACAAATAATACCATCATCCTTTGCTAATCGTAATAATCTTAAAATTTTGTTAGACACAGAATCAAGCTCCTCTCTATTAGAGAGGCAGTAGTGTTCGATGTTATACAAAAGAGAATACATGCGGGCATTGTAGTCTATTGTGTTCATTAACACAATGCTGCCTCCCTTATCTGCTGGCTTTATTGTAATAGAGATATCCTCTTCTAATGCTTTAAGCGCTTGTTTTTCTATTTTAGTAAAATTATTATCTACCCAAGTTTTTTTATCTAAAAGGTCTTCAATACTCTTTTCTACACAGCGTTCAAAAATTTCTATATCTTTTTTAACCATATTTGTTTGTGGGGTCCATTTGGATCTAGGCTTAAGACCTGACTTATTCTCCCTGGGTATTCTTGGTTTACCCTCAAAGTAGGCATTTAGCCTTACTTTTCTAAAAAAACTTTGAAGGTCCCGTTCAAGGCTGTATCTATCTATGGGACTAGCTATGGCATACCCTAGGCCTTTTTCAAGAACTTTTTTTATCAATGTCTGAAATGGATCTAGAGGACAGATTGATGATAGGGGCTTTTTTGTTATTGTTGTTTAGTCCCAGTTCTTTTGGCTCCTCGTATTGTAGTGACATGGTTGGTATTGAGTCTTGGGGTTGTATCCGCCCCACCCTCTCCCTCTCCCTCTCTGGGGGCCGAAGGATTTCGGGCGCTGATCTAAAAAAGGTAAACTTTCTCTGATGTTGTTGACTGGTTCTTTATCTTTGTTATTGGGTTCTTGGTGCGTTTCGTTCTCTGAGTCTGAGCTAGTGTAAGAGGTGTCAAAGAAACGCACCTTCTTTCTCGGAAAATTACGGCCCGGTTGTACCCATTGCCTTCTATTCTGATATTCATCCTGTGTTTTTTCATAATAGTCTTTTTGTAGATATGGATAAACTCTTTCTATGTTGTATTGTGCCACATCTTTTCTAAATTTATTAGCCTTTTTGTTGATCATATATTCACGGTACCCTGCTATATCAGCTTGTATTTCCTCTAGCTTTCGTTTGGCCTCATCCAGAGCATCACAGTCTCTTAATTTAGTTTCTAATTCTTCTATCTCTGCTCTTTCTATAATTAAAACTTCCTGGGCAGTTTCTATTATGAGAAGCATCCAGTCTCGGCTGCATCTGTTAGCTATCAGGGTCCAATTGTCTATGAATTTTTTGACTTTAACAAAGACTCCCGGTTCATTTGTTATTTGCAATCCCTTCGGGATAATACCTTTTTTGCAATAGTCAATTAGAAAGTCAGCATGCAGTTCTGTCCTTACAATTTTCTTCTTAAGATTCCATAGTTCTTTCCACTGGTCCTCTTTACTGTTATCAATAATTACAGCTGACGTATTTCTCGAGGGACCATGGATCAGTTTATTAAACTGATCTTCAGTGAAACCATATGTCTTAATACCTTCCATGAGTATGCACGTACTCCCCAGCTAACAAGCTGTATTAGTATCAAAAATCAAACAAGGGAGGTACCCTATGAACCGATATGGGACAGGGTGGAATGAATCTTTAAAAAAGGAAACAGTCCCTGAGCTTAAGGATATCCCTTATGTCGTAGTCTCCCTGGTCTAAACTAATGAGGTGAGACGCTACACGCAACATTAGTTTAGGCCAGGGAGACTACGACATAAGGGATATCCTTAAGCTCAGGGACTGTTTCCTTTTTTAAAGAATCATTTCACCCTGTCCCATATCGGTTCATAGGGTACCTCCCTTGTTTGTTTTTTGATTTCAATTAGGATCTTGTCTGTATGAACTAGCAGAGAATGATGCACCATAGTTGCCTCAAACTAAATGCTGGAAAAACTAAGATTCTTTTCTTAGGAAAGCAACCATCAATTTAGTCCACTGCATGGTGGCCAGATCCACTTGGGACACTACCTGAACCCAAGCTGAAATGTAAGAATCTCTGGCATTTTGTTTGATGCAAATCTGTCATTTGACAGTCAGATATCCAGCCTAGCGGTGTAACACTTTGGAATTCTAAAACCACTGAATAAAATATTGGGCCTCCTTTCAGAGTCTGCCGGAAAGTCAGTAGTCAAGGCACTGGTAATGTCCAGACGGGACTATTGCAATGTACTGCATCTCGGAGTCTCTCAATTTAGACTTAGGACACTCCAAAGAGTGCAGAATGCGGTTGCACGTCTGCTGAAAAAGGAAAGCAGGAAAATGCCAACTTTCTAAAAATCGGTCTCGATTTTATTGAAGCTGCTCTTTATTTGAAGCAGACTGTGCACCCTGATAAATTAATTAATGGGCGCTGATGTATTTATCATCAAATATTTTTGTCATATCACTTAAACAGTTATATCATTCAGAAATGTCCAAGTTTGACACATTTAAATACATTTGGGATTCAAAAACCATTTTACACAAATATAAACAAAAAATTATGAACAAAAAAATATATACATGACAAATTGATTATACATGATTGGAAACAATTAAAACACACATTACAATAGTACCCCAGTACTTTTTTTCTTAACAGTCCTGAATTGTTTATTCAGTATAGTATGGGCTGATCTCACAAGGGATAGTTTTTTTGAGGAATATAACTTTATTAAATGTGTACACTACTTGACTGTACACATATGATCTTGTAGCCCTTTGTGGATAATATAATGTGAGATCAGTCCCATATTATACTGAATGAACAATTCAGGACTGTTAAGAAAAAAAGTACTGGGGTACTATTGTAATATGTGTTTTAATTGTTTCCAATCATGTATAATCAATTTGTCATGTATATATTTTTTGTTCAAAATGTTTTGTTTTGTTTATAATATTTGTGTAAAATGGTTTTTGAATCACAAATGTATTGTAATGTGTCAAACTTGAACATTTCTAAATGATATAACTGTTTAAGTGATATGACAAAAAATATTTGATGATAAATACATCAGCACCCATGAATTCATTTATCAGGGTGCACAGTCTGCTTCAAATAAAGAGCAGCTCCAATAAAATCGAGACCAAGTTATTGTGTTGTGATTAAATTATGTTGTCCTACTCGGTCTCGCATGGACAAGACCCCTCTTAGTTTTAAAACTTTCTAAAATGGCATTTTCAAAATTGGAATTTAAAATCTACATTCATTTTCTTGCCATAGTCATTTGGTGCCTGCAGCCTATCTTTTGGTCACATGACTGGGTGTAGTTGACAGTTGGGCTTTGTGTATTCCTCCTAGAAAGCCACACACAATGGGGAGCTTAGTGTGTGACTGGATGGGCCATCACTAGCAGGATGGGAGGAAGGAGCTGGCCCAGCCCCACTTACACATGAATAGGCTGAGTCCTGTCCAAACACAAATGGCTGCATACCCTTTGTTGTTAGTCTGGAGCCAGGAAGTTAGGACACCTGTGCACTTCAAAGGCATGCCTCTAGAAGCTTCCCCCACATCAAAGTCACAACTGGTGTAAATACTGGACCTCAGACACCAATTCTTCAGTACACTTCTGGACCTGTGAATACCCTGCCAGGAAGAAGGGCTGCTGTGCTGCAGAAAGCACTGCCACTTTGCTGGAGTGCTGCTCTGAAGGAGCACCATTTTCTAACCACAAGCTAAATCCTACCGAGATCCATTAATGGAGTACTCGAAAGGCATTGGACCAAAACAAGTTACTATCTGACTCTACTACTTGGAAAGTGCACTCAAAATGCCACAAATTGGCTTTGGGCAGAACTAAAAAAAAGAATGTATTTCAAAGACAGATAACTAAACGAAAGACCTATTTCTGTCACCTCTCAGTTTTTGGAGCCCACTTGCACTGCCTAACTTTCTGAGTTCACCACTGCGTCTGGGGATAACATAAGAAAAAATCTGATGTTCTTCAAAATCCCTTCTCCATGTGGGATGTTTGTAATGTCCAAATTGTTAAACTAGGTCTTAATGTACTGCTATCGCTCAAGACCCACCTAGTTAATACCTCGCTCGCTAGCAGATCCATCTCCATTGTCCTCATTAACCTTAACCATGCTATATTCACATATATTCTAAAGAACCGTTTGGTGGTCTCTAATGCCCTATCTAACTACCTGCTATCAATGGACAATCCTGTTTTGCAAAAGCACTTGAAACATTTGTCAACTGCCAGCTTTCCTCTCACTTGGGGTCAAGTCATTGGTAAATCTTACGCAGCCAATTGTAATACTAATTAACTACTAAGTTTATCCCTTAACTTCCTACCTGATGCCTATGGTTATCCAGCCATAACTGTCTATTTGGCCAGCTCCTTATAATAAATTTGAAGGGGGGACCTCCAATGGAAATTCAGGAGCATGCTACAAACCAATCATTTTAAGCAGACATATGGTTAGCCCCACTGGCCTCTATGCTTCTGCTAAGACCCCAAGCATTTTTATTAGATACCTAAAAGAGGCTTTCATTACTTACTTCTCACTTCACACTCTGTTGCCTCTTTCCAAAAGCTAACCTACCTCTCTGTCAGAACACGTTTGATTGATTCCATAATTTGACTACACCACCAACAAATGATGTCTACCATTATTCAGAACGTCTCACACTATTTGTATCAAATCCAAATGTTATATGCAATGCTTTACAGCAATCACAAACAAATAAAGGAAATTAAGGAAATAAAAAGATTTTTTGAGAGGTGGTGTAGACTTATTGAATGGTCACAATTATTTACCTGGAAGGGGAGACACCCTGATCACAAAGGTGCATCTTGCTGGG
Organism: Lissotriton vulgaris; assembly: GCF_964263255.1. Taxonomy (NCBI): domain Eukaryota; kingdom Metazoa; phylum Chordata; class Amphibia; order Caudata; family Salamandridae; genus Lissotriton; species Lissotriton vulgaris. The sequence goes on from NW_028251435.1 coordinate 27,466, forward strand.
TGAGACTCATCCATTGCTCTTCAGATCTGCTAACTCTTATTATGTCCCCATGGCCAGGATTCTCAACAAGCCAGGTCAGGTGGCTCAGTGAACTAACGTATCCACTAGAGGAATCTGAGCTTGATCTCATGATCACTGATTTGAAATGTGGTCGGTCCACTCAGCCTTTCATCCTTCTGAGGTCAACAAAATGGGTTTAATTTAAGTTGGGTAACAATAAACATTAGTTTTTCAGTGCCAAGATGCCCCAAGGGTTTACTGTGCACTTTACATAGACATGTTTTGCTATGGTATGGGTAGTAAATAACATTCCTTCAAAGTCTCGCACCTCAGCTACATTGCATCATCTGTGAAGAGGTCTAGGAGGTGTATATGTGCTTTATAAATACATTCAAGAATATGAAGTCCGAGCACTCCCTGTTCTCAAAGTATAAACAATTGGAACCAAAAACGTACTCAAGGATGCGTGCTGCCTTGTTGCAGGTTGCCAACCAAAGTTCAAGAAAAAAGGAGCAGGTGGAATACCACCAGTATGCCAGGCGCACTGCTGAGATTAAAGTATTAATATGTCATCACTCATAAATAACAATTATATCAATGAAATGATCAACAAATAATTTGCCACAAAATTAAACTCAAAATGCTGAGTACTAGTAATCTACGTATTTATGAAAAATGAAAATTTATGTATACAGAGAAACACTTTGTTTGTAGTCAACAAGTGAATACATTTTCAAAATCAAACATGCTTCAAAACATATTTATAATACAAATGCTTCAATATTGTACAGAATGCTTATAATAACTATGACCAATGCATTTCGGGATGATCCCCTTCTTCAGGGGCACTGTGAAATGAAAAGAACAAGAAAGTAAAAACATGTCCCAACGGGTTCCCAGCGGAATTCTTCAAGAAAGCGTCGGATCTCCTGACCCGCCATCTTAAAAGTCTCCTTACTGAATCTTTCCAGCAGAAATCGCTATCACCAGACCTCCCATTGGCCACCATAGTGCCGATCCACAAAGAGGGCAAACCTAGGGAGGACTGTGCATCCTATCGCCCCATTTCCCTCCTTAATATCGAAGTAAAGGTATTAGCGACCATCCTAGCAACTCGCATGAGGGAGGTGATCCCAGACCTTGTCCATATGAACCAGTCAAGGTTTCTCCCGGACAGGGCGACAAAACTAAACCTTAGGCGCACTCACAACTGGTTGCAGGCGGTCAAGGGGAGGAGCGAACCGCACTTGTTCCTCTCACTTGACGCGGAAAAAGCATTCGACGCGGTGCACTGGCCCTTCCTTATGGCGGTGCTCCAGCGGTTCGGCTTCGGTCCGACAATCTGTGGCTGGATACAGCTCCTATACAATGCCCCGAGAGCACGAGTGAGAGAGAACGGGAAACTATCCCGCAAATTCAAGGTCGAACGGGGCACACGACAGGGATGCCCGCTATCCCCCCTACTGTTCACACTTACCATCGAAATCTTGGCAATTAACATTAGACGGAACCCAGACATTCACGGCTTCTCACTAGACACCCCAGGGGCTATACAAGAAAAGATATCACTCTACGCAGATGATGTGCTCCTGTACATTACCAACCCGACATAACAGTGCCAGAGTTATTTCGGGAACTGGGCAGCTTTGGAGCACGGGTAGGCCACACCATCAACTGGCACAAGTCGGTCCTATATGACCCGCAGGGGAGGGAGCAATGGGGAGACGTCCCAGAATGCCTGGTCACGACCTCCACGGGTTTTCTATACCTGGGGATATATATCACCCTGGACGAGAAACTTTCGTTCTCCAAAAATATTGACAGAATCATGGGAGACGCGGTGCGAGACATGGACAGATGGAAACGGTTGCCGCTCACGCTCCTGGGCCGGGCAGCGATGTACAAAATGATCACCCTGCCTAAGTTCCTATATGCACTCCAGAATGAATACTACCCACTCCCGACCGATACGGAAGATACATGCAGATCTTCGTACCTTTTTATGGCTGGGAAAGCAGCCGCGAATAGCCCTACAGACACTCCAACAGTGGGGGCATCTCTCTACCGAACCTGGAGGCTTACTACTGGGCGGAACACCTGACCCCCATAAACGACTGGATCCATGTCCCGGCGGATCACCCGACATATACACTTGAAAGACACACACTATCAAACAGAAACATTCTATACTATCTGTATGGTGGAAGGATTGGGAAGTCACTACTACCGGCGACGGTAATCACACTGAAGGTATGGCGGCAAGCAACCAAACGTATGGGTTGGGAGGGAAAGCTTACCAGACAAACACCGTTGTGGCACTGCCAGTGGCTAACAGAACTTGGTAAGCTCAGGGGCTTCCAACGATGGGACGATATTGGTATATCACACATAGGCGACATGATCTATAGGGGGGAATTGAAGTCATTCCAGGCTCTCAGGACGGAATTCGGGCTCCATCACTCACAAATGTTCAAATACATGCAATTGAGACACGCTTGGAGGGCACAAAAGGTACAACTTGCGGAAATACCTGAGTATGCGCCACTAGAGGGTAGACTACTCCAGGAACACATATTGGGTAAAGCGGTCTCCCTCACCTTCAAAACCTTGACTAATAATATGCTGGGCGACCTTGCGAGACTGAGGGGCGTGTGGGAGGCAGAGGTGGGTGAGATGGAAGATATTGACTGGGAGATGATCCTTATGCACCCCCGGGAGGTAGTGATCAAGTCCAGGCTCCGCCTCATCCAGTTAAACGTGTTGCACAGGACATATTTTGATAGAGTGAGACTGCTCAAAATGGGGAAAATAGCAGACTCCACATGCCTGAGGTGCGGTAGTCAGCAGGGGGACTTTTATCATATCATATGGCAATGTACAAACATACAAAACTACTGGATAAACATCTTTACCGAGCTAGGGGATGTTTTAGGGACGGAACTCATTCAGGAGCCTAAGCTGGCCCTACTGGGCTTGACCACTGAAGTGGACCTGCCTCGACCCCTGCTCATTTTTCTGGTACTAGTGCTAGTAGTCGCCAAGCGAGACATAGCAAAATACTGGGGAGCAGCAGAATCGCCGACCCTTGAGGAATGGAGACGGGGGCTGGACCTTTACATGGCAGCGGAGAGGGTGACCTATAAAGCAAGAGGATGTCCCAAAAAATTCCGAAGGGTGTGGGCCAAGTGGAGGCAGTATCATGGTCTGGAGGGAGGGCAATGAGGGAGGGAGTCGAAGGGAAAGAGAGGATTGAAATATGAACTGTGAGGTATAAAGACATGTGCTGACTGTGCCACCCAACCGCGAGGTACCTCGGGTACATGAGACCGCGTTGTGTAACAGAATTTCTGGAAATAGTGGTTGCGGGGGGGGGGAAGGGGATGGAGTGGGAATGGTTGTAGATAGATCTGTCTATGTAAGTGGACAACGACACTCGAAAACAACCCAAGGTGTGTCAAGTGGTTGTAAAGTTGAAGAGTTGAGGGGGGAGGAGGGGGGGGAGTTGAGGGTTCAATGGGAATTAACCCCAAATTAAAAAAGCAGATATTTACTGTGATCTAGACTATCCTTACCGGCTAAATTGGTTTGCCTTCAACATACATCTTACAAACGCCGCCCAACCTCCGGGGTGTGGGCTGAACGGCTGTGTGACGATGTGATTTTTATACATATTGACTCTCCCGAATCTGGGACAGCTGAGAATCGCATTCCATGCTGGTCTTTTCTGCAATAAAAATAATTTTTTTTTAAAAAGAAAGTAAAAAACATCTCTATTACATGCGTTCATTTTGCTAATGCAAGAATAATTCTCATAATGTAAAGCTACATCAACGTTGCCAAGGAGTAGAGCCAGTGGTCTGAATAGTCAGCCTTTGAAAGCCTGAGCCAAACTGCTCCCTGAGTAGATGTGAAGGAGCTTGGGGCTGAAACAATACAGCCAATTCGTAGGAGAAGATTTGCTTCCTTGGGAAGCCAGGGAGAGAAAGGAATAAGGGAGATAAGCTAGACTTCAAAGGCAGGAGAACAGATGTCACAGGACCCAGGTCAGCCCGCCCTTCCTTGATCACCACTAGATGGGAGCCTCCCGAATTAGATTAGGAAAGGGGATGGAAGGGGAGTGTAGTCAGTTGTTAGTCACACATTTGGCTTACCGGGGCTATTTAGCCCTCGCCCCCTTCTGAGCGCGCAGCGGTCGCGCGCTGGGGAGCCGAAGACAACGCCGAAGACTAGCCTAAGAGTAGCCCGTCTGCGACCGGAAGGGGCCAGGGACCACCCTCCTTGTCCTTGCCACTATGGACTGCGCCTCCCCCACTCCTAGTATCAGGTATGCTCCACATGCACTTAGGGCACTACAACCCCTACAACAATACTGCTGTAAAAACAAAGCGCTCTCGTGTCCTGAGGGTCCCTTTTCCTGTATCAAATGCGGCTTTCAAGCCTTGCCTTCCCATGTCATTTCTGGACGGCCTACAGATAATACTGACGTTCAGGGAAACTGGGATAGCTTTTTGCTAAATGTCAGATCACTCCCCAAGAACTGTATAGAACTGTGGGACACTATTTACAACACTCAACCTAAGATATGTTTCTTAACTGAAACATGGCTGAAACCTCATACTATCCCCACCATCACCCTAGGGATACCCATGGGATATAAAATCCTTCGCCTCGACCGCCCTGTGAAGGTGGGAGGCGGAATCGCTATAATATACAGAGACACTCTGAGTATTAGAGTCTTAGAACAGGTGATGCTCCCTACTATGGAAGTACTCATCTTTCATTTCAAAATCAACTCAAAAACACAATGGAAAGGAGCCTTGGTTTACCGTCCACCTGGACCCAATGCTGGTTTTTCCCTTGCTCTCACTGAACTACTAGCCCCTTATTTGAAAGCTAATGAAAACTTCATTTTACTTGGAGATTTCAATTTTCATATTGACATTGCTGACCATCAGGATACTAATGCATTTCTTACTGACCTTGCTTTGCTAGGTTTACACCCTAGAAACAGTGGCCCCACTCATTCGGGTGGTCACACATTAGACCTGATCCTTACTACCCAACCTAATGTCCATTGCCATCCCCCTAAACATATTAATTGGTCAGACCATAAACGTATTGACTTCTCCATACCACACCTATCCAATTCCACTAACTGCCCGGCTACTCACTCTATTAATCGTAGGCCATGGCACAAAATCACTCTTCCCAAACTCACTCAAATTTGGGAACAGCCTCTACTTACCAATTTCGACAACATCGATACTGCTCTCTCCATGTTCAATTCTACTCTGATGACAGCTATTGACTCACTAGCTCCAGAGAAAAATGCCAAAAAACCCACTATAGCGAAAAGGGAAACATGGTATACGGAAGCTCTCAAAACAGAAAAGAAGAAATGCAGAAAAATGGAAAAATTGTGGAGACGTACGGGTAATAGGGAAGACAAGAGTCACTACCTGGAGGCTATGTCCTCCTACTACAAAAATATCAAAAAAGCTAGGAAAATGAGTCTGACCACTCAAATTGCAGAGGCAGGCAACTCTACAAGAGAGCTATTTAAAATCATTCAAACTTTCACTAGTCCTGAAGTATGTGAAAGTCCAGACACCTTTACCCAAGAACTATGCGATGATATATCTCAGTTCTTTGAGGACAAAATTGAAGCAATACATAAAAAAATCACTACAGTCTCTGACACCCTGGGAACTGAGGTCCCTGAAACTGCCCCGCAACTGACTTCTGGAGAAACTCTTCTGGACATCCCAAAAATAACCATTAAGGACCTGACCACTCTCATTAACCAAACTAAATCTGGTTCTCCCACTGATCTTATACCAGCTAAATTCATCTCCCCGCTAATCGAGATACTGGGTCCTCATATTCAGAACCTACTTAACCTGTCTTTTGCCAAAGGCCAACTTCCATCTGCCTGGAAGGAAGCGGTAGTGAACCCTATTCAAAAAAATTCCACCTTGCCCTGGTCTACACTCTCCAACCTTCGCCCGATTTCTCTCCTTCCTTTCATCAGCAAACTGGCAGAGAAGCACGTCAACACCACCCTCTCCAATTTCATCGAAGCGACAGGGGGCCTGGACCAATCCCAATCTGGATTCAGGCCCAACCACAGCACTGAATCAGCCCTCCTCTCTGTGACAGACCAGATCAAAATGTCACAAGATAGAGGGGGCTCCATGATTCTAGTGCTGTTGGACCTGTCCGCAGCCTTCGATACCGTGTCTCATAACACCCTACTGAACTGGCTGCAGGGAGTAGGAATCGGAGGCGTAGCACTATCTTGGTTGGAGAGTTTCCTCGCCGGGAGATCACAATCTATCAGCCTGGGCCCCTTTTGTTCCATCTCTAGGGGACACACGAAGGGGGTGCCACAAGGCTCATGCCTTAGCCCTAAATTGTTCAATGTCTATGTGGCCCCCCTGCTGAGATTGTGCGGAAATACGGGTTCATACCAGTCTCCTACGCTGACGACACTCAGCTCCTCTACCCTTTCAGCTCCCTTGACCCTAAAATCAAGGGGAATTTTGCAGAGGGTATGAGAGCGGTGTCACACTGGATGGCGAGGAACTGCCTCCAGTGTAATGTAACAAAGACTGAGGTCTTGCTCTTTGGCAAAGCAAGTATCCTTTGGACCCCTGACTGGTGGCCACTCGACCTTGGCCCAGTACCTGTACCCAAATCACATGTTAAAAATCTTGGAGTGAAGTTGGATCAAAAACTGACCATGAAAGAACACACCAACTATATCGCGGGTCTATGTTTCCACACCATTGGTCTGCTCAGGCGTGTCTTCCCTTTTCTTCCCGCCACATGTAGAAAGACACTTGTACAGGCCTTGGTAACCAGCCGCCTGGACTACTGTAACGGCCTGCGGACATTAGCCAATACGGATGCAGTAGGCCGTTTACAGGTGGTCCAGAATACGGCAGCCAGACTGGTCATGGGTGCACCTGCTAGGACTCCTTCTAAGCCCTTGCTGAAAGAACTGCACTGGCTGCCCATAAGACAGCGCATCCACTTCAAGATCTGTTGCACGGTACATAAATGTCTGTATGGAGCAAGTCCTAAATATCTAGCCCAGTCTCTTGAACTGTACCAGCCCAGCAGGTCCCTCCGCTCCTGCAACCAAGCCCTGTTAAAACCTCCCAACACAAAAAAGACTAGGCATGGAGACCGTGCTTTCTCCGCTGTTGGTCCTGCCCTCTGGAACAATCTTCCCATTAACCTAAAAACCACCATAGATCACTTGTCCTTCAGAAAGGCATTAAAAACCCTTCTTTTCCTGGAAGCATTTCCATCCACATAAACCTCAGGCTGCTCTACCTAATACCTTCTTAGCTGGCAAAGCGCGGAGATACCCTTACGGGATTGATTCCTGCGCTATAGAAGAAATTAAAATAAATAAAATAAATAAATTGGTTACACAGACACGCACACACACCAAGGAGAGACTTTCTCGATTTTGATTTTTGGGAGAACAGTGCATTCTGGGTCAGAAATTTTCCACAATTCACAGGAAGTGGTCATAGCAGAGGGAGGTAGCTTTGCCCCTTTTGGTTGGGGTGCCTCCCCTCCTACCAGCCCAGAATGGAGAATACGGATGTATGACATAACAACGCATACTTTTTAAACGCACACCATTACAACGCAATGTTTACAATGCAGGATCCTTTACAATGAAAGCCGTTACAATGCATGACATTACATAGCAGATGCTATTACAACGCATGCCATTAAAACCTAAGTCTAGGTAAGTATTTAATTTTTTTAACAAATGTAATTAATAAATATTTACTTAATTTTCTTTATTATATTAATTTTTTATTAATATATTTGTAAATATATTTATATATTTTTTTAAATAGTGTAGGTGTTTAAAAATAATATTTAAAATCCAGTTAGTGTAAAACCCAAACCCAGCCCTGAACCCTAAAAATAACCCCTGTACCCCATAACCCAAACCTAGCCCTGAACCCTAAAAATACCCCTGTACCCCATAACCAAAACCTAGCCCTGAACCCTAAAAATACCCCTGTACCCCATAACCCAAACCCACACCTAGCCCTGAACCCTAATACCCCTGTACCCCATAACCCAAACCCAGCCCTGAACCCTAAAAATACCCCTGTACCCCATAACCCAAACCCAGCCCTGAACCCTAAAAATACCCCTGTACCCCATAACCCAAACCTAGCCCTGAACCCTAATAATACCCCTGTACCCCATAACCCAAACCCAGCCCTGAACCCTAAAAATACCCCTGTACCCAATAACCCAAACCCAGCCCTGAACCCTAAAAATACCCCTGTACCCTATAACCCAAACCCAGCCCTGAACCCTAAAGATACCCCTGTACCCCATAACCCAAACCCAGCCCTGAACCCTAAAAATACCCCTGTACCCCATAACCCAAACCTAGCCCAGAACCCTAATAATACCCCTGTACCCCATAACCCAAACCCAGTCCTGAACCCTAAAAATACCCCTGTACCCCATAACCCAAACCCAGCCCTGAACCCTAAAAATACCTCTGTACCCCATAACTCAAACCTAGCCCTGAACCCTAATAATACCCCTGTACCCCATAACCCAAAACTATATATATAAAAATACTTAAATTAATTAATTTAATTTATTTTAAATATTAAATGTTTAAATAAAATGATATACTTACCTATACTTACGTTGTAATGGCATGCGTTGTAATAGCATCTGCTATGTAATGTCATGCGTTGTAAAGGCATTCGTTGTAAAGGATCCTGCGTTGTAATGGTGTGCTTTGAAAAAGAATGCGTTGTAAAAGTTACGTTGAAACGGTTGTATACCAGAGAATACATATGGGGGAGCTGCAGGAGCTCCTCAGAACACTGCCTGGAACAAAAGGAGAAGAAGGACTGCCCTGCTGGACCCGTCACAGAAGGCTTACACTCAGAAATACTGCACCTGCTGCACTTAAAGGCTCGACAAAGAAAGGAATGTGCCTGACTCAAAGGAAAATGAGTGCACTCCCTTATCAGCAACAGATACAACAGAGCCGGAAGAGATCACCTGCAAATTCAAAGAGAGGATTGCCCCAGCTGACCAATTGCAATTAGATTTTCCTAGACTGCACAGGTGCATTGTGGGAAATTGAACCCTAGCCCCCAAGAGGCAATCAATATTCTCTGAAACCCTTGGCTGGTGCTACTAGACCCTTACTTTCCCCCAAAGGAACCAACAAGAACCAAGATCTCAAAGTCTGGAAACTTTCTGCAAAGGTTTTCAGAAAGGCTCCAGAAGGAGACTGGCTTGACATTGAGAGTCAAGTTACTGTCTTCAACTCGCGAATCGGCCCGACCACACTGATTTGTTCTACTGAAAGCTCCAGAGCACCTCAGCATCGGGGACATAGACTTCCAGAGGCTTACGGAGGCATTGCGCTGCAGCAGGCGGCTATCATCAAATTGATCGTAAATGGTTTTGTGAACAACTAAGTGTTACTGTATCGATCTCAAGAGTGATTTGTTGACGAAAATACCTTATGTTTCCCCTAAAGACATTTCTACCTTGAACTTTGTCAACACATCACTCTTGAAATAGAGTAACACTTAGTTTTTCACAATACCATTTAAGAAACTACACTAATCTTAAACAAAACATAAATATAATGTTGGGCCATGTTTTTATTTGCCAAGGGCCTACGGATTCCACCCAGGTTCCCCAGTTTCCAAGTCGGCAGCTCTGGTCCTAATGCCACATCATTTCCCCGCATGTAACACGACACATAGCTTCCCCTGCAGGATATGCTGCTGGAACCTAATTGGCTAGATTCCTCTGAATTAAACATTTTCTCAGTACAGCTTTGGGAATACAGGTACATTTCTGGTTGACAGTGAAGAATAGTAAACTTTTGATAGTATCAGGGCTCGTGCTTAGGGCATCTCAAGCAGTGCTTCGTTTCTTAGTAAATGAATACCTGTCAGGCACCCATTCTCCTCGCAGATTGACATTAGAAAGCATTGCTCTGTGGTTAAGAGGCTGGCGTGGAAGGGAGTGTGCCAAAGAATGCCACAAAATGTGTAACCATGCCACAGAGTAAACGGTAAAGTAGTGTAGGATCACCAGTTACCGCCCTGCAGAACGCCTTGTTTCCTTTTACCGTGACGAACAGTACATTGTGCCAGCAAAAACATTCCTGTGTGACAGAAGGTATAAACATGGCAAGGGTGTGGGGGGAGGGTCTGTTGACACAGTACTATGGTTAATTCTTCTGTATTTTGAGGGAAGATGGTAAGATTTCTTTCCACCCATTCTTCTCCTATTTCCCTCTCCCCCATTTTCCTCCTTTAATTCGCCCCTGCTGTCCCTTTCCAATATCCCCCCTATAGTCATTATGAGTAGCTTATGTAATTGAGTTTTAGTTCGGGTATAGCATACTTATGAAAAGTCGGGAAGTTATTTGGCAGCTTTGTGGCATCACAGGTGGTATTTCTCTTTTGTGGGAGGGGCTTGTGTGATGATTCAGAAAAGGGGGTGGTGATGAACAGAGTGTCTGAATTAGGCAGAAGACGGCTGAAATGCCAGAAACCGGTCCCCGGTAGCTTGTCTCCTTTCTGGTGAAGAATTGGCTTGGTAGTTTAGTCTGCCCTGTTCCCATGATGCACTGGGCCAGGGACAGACTGATTTGCATGTAGCCAGGTTCTGAGCTTGGATGGTGCAGTGAGATAAATAACGGTGATGGATCAAGCCCTGATCTTTGGACTGGGTAAGAGTGGTCTGCTTAATTCAGACACTCTGTTCATCACCACCCCCTTTTCTGAATTGTGTGATGATTCGGCACCTCCTCCTTGGTGATGCTTGGTTGCCTTGTGTATCTTTCCTGTCACACAAAACATACATGTAAAACCCCGAAGGGCTGCCAATTTGTCTATATGAGCATTTCTGTGCACTAAGTCTCTCACAGTTCATCCCTGTCTTTCAATGTCCATCCCCAAACCTAATTAGGGCCCTCTTGCTTTTAGATTTATCTCCCCAGATGAGGATTCTCACATGTGCAATGTTATTTCCCCCAAAATATTGCATTTGAGTATTTCAAGATACCCAAAAACCAAAGAAGACTGGTCAAATGTGGGAAATGTTAACGAAATACTAACAAAAAAGAACCCGTTTTTTCTTCTCATCAGCCAAGGCATGCATCTCCCCTTCTCTCGCATACCCTTCACCTTGGCTCTCCGATTTCTGATGTCCCAAACGGCTGGAGACTGAACTACAAGCTGCTGGAGGGTTTGAATCCCGTTAGTAAACCATGGAAAGACTAGAGAGAAACCATGTTCCTCCATCTCTTTCCTGCTCTTTACTGCTCTGCCTCCCACATTTTTCTCTTTCCTGGTAGTGATGGGGAGATAAACTTACTTTTATTCACATTGTGTTTCCTGGAAATAGAACTAACACTGCCGATGCAGACAATGGTGAATGATATATGGCAAATAAACAACCCAGGCAACCCACAAGTGCTGGAAAAGTTAAAAAAAACAAGACAATAATAAATAATGATAATGCACTAGAATAACATGGAGATTTCAATTTAATAAGTTTGATAAAAGTGTCATGAAAAAGTTCATTGACATAATGATGAATTAAAAATTACACAATAAAAATATTTCTTTCAATAGATATATCATTTGTACATGCAGTATGTATTGGTAATGTTCCCAATGATACAGAAGAGAGATGGACGGAAACCATCTCTCTTCTGTATCATTGGGAACATTACCGATTGTTGAACAATGTGGCGCTGCTGACGTCTCGGAACTAAAATCTGCAATTTTTTGTTGTTGTTCTTTTTCCCTGTTTCCTCCTTAACAGGCGTATATATTGTACAACCAGGCAAATATATAGCAGCCTATTGTGGTCTATATAGCATTTGTTCTTTACATTCCTTTTCAGCTTTGGATCTTTGTTTTTCTTAATAATTGATACCCATGGTCCACAGCTACCAATTGGGTCCCCCTTGTTTCTTTAAATAATAACTATCCTTGTATGTCAAAATATAAACTAGAGAAAAATGGTCCGATAAAAATATTATGCCCTAGACATCGTTGAAAGAAATATTTTCCCATTAGACGTAGATTTTCTATTGTTAACTCCAATGGATGCTATTGTTTTCAAAAGGACTTTCAGAATCAAGGAAGGCAAGACTAGAAGATTAAAAGGGCTGGTTCAGCCCCACATCTTCAGAGCGTCCTCCCATTTCCTGAGTCCCTCTACATCATATCATCAGATCTCAAGACCTATTTCTTCAAAATCACTTTACCCTTCAAAGTATGCCCTATAAAATGATGTACACTTGCTGAATGGTGTATATATACTTTTAATGTAGTTGCACTTTTATTATCGTAATTCCTCCTCTATACAGAAAGAAAGGCCCTGGGTTCTAAATTGGCCATATGTGTCAACATACCCTTTTGAGATTTCTAAATAGCGATTTTTAAGTAATCGCTATTTAGAAATCGCAAAATGGTATGTATGTAGAAATTAGCTGTTTTTTGCGATTTCTTAAAATTCCTTAATTGCGATTAGCAAATTGCTAATCGCGAGTAAGGAATTATTCCCCATTCATTTCTATGGGCCAGGAGGCCCACAGGAATGAAGGGGAAATTTGCGATTCGCAATTTGCTAATCGCAAATTGAATATTTGCAAGGGTGCAGGGGTGTCCAAAGGACACCCTGTTGCACCCCTGAAATATGCATGGGTGCACATGTGGCGCACATACATGCCCTAAGGGCATGTATGTGCGTCACATGGCACTTCGAAAATTGCAAAAATATGCATTTTTAAAGGAATTCGCAACTTACCACCAACTGGAAGTTGGTGGTAATTTGTGAATCCTTAAGGCCAATTTGCGAATTTTTTGGGCTTCTTACATTGCATTTAAGGAATCCCAAAATTTGCGATTCCTTAAATGCAATCGCAAAATAAGGAATCGCAAATTTTGCGATTCTTTATTTTTAAAGCACATTTCCTTCATACATACCATTTGTCAAAATTGCATTCGCAAACGCCGAAATTCTGAGAATTTCGGCGTTTGCGAAGTCAATTTGGCTTGATACATATGGCCCGAAATCACCTTCAGTTCACCTTGAAAGCTACTACTAACTATAGAAAATTAAGAAATGACCTTGAAACTTGACTGATCACAACTAAACCAGAATTATTAGGGTCTATTTTACATTTGAAGAGTTCACTTAAACATCACGCTGTTTCTCACACTCTGATCGTCATTTCTGTATGTGTTCTCCACTTCTTCCACCACCTACACTTCCGGTTGCGCGTTTTTTCACCACCGTTTTCATACCCGTTCCTATTTTATCTCCCTTTTCTACCTCTGTCTCTCTGAGTCAGCGTCTGATGATGTAAAATAAACCGTAAACACCGGCATAACCCAAGGCCTGAATTCAACACAAACATGCGAGAAGAGCATAGAAGGAAACAAAGTAAAACGGCATCAGACTTTCACTTGAGACCAGCTGGTGCTGGAAAATCAATAGGAAAGGGTGAGTGTAGCATTCAAGAAGGAGGTTAGAACAGGGGGCCAGGATGGTGTCTGATCTTGGTTTTTAACACATGTTGATATAAGAGGCTTCTAAACAGCGGTGTATTTGACTTTTACATTAAGTAAGAATGCAGGACTGGGAAATATCTCTATCGGGGATATTATCACCAATAGCTAATTGTGTCCTTGGGTGTGAAGACATATACCAATCGTTCACCACATTGAATCCACCACAACCGCTTTCAGAAACAGGTTTCTTCTCGTGATTGCATCTCAACATTCACCTGTGTTTATACTCTGCGACTAGTACAATATAATATTTTCTCACTATGTCATTATGGTCAAGATGGAGACAGGATCACCTTGCGTTACCTTTGCTCATAGAAGGTTAACTATTAAATATGGCGACGTGAGATATTGGGGTATACAACATTGCCTTCTGAGCCACATCTGCAAGCAAGTGCACCTCTGTTCCATGGTGGATGGTTGTAAAGTGGGTATATGTTACCTCAGGAAGTCAAGTGCTCACTGCTAGCATAACAGGGTACTGTGTGTTTGAGAGTTTAGTACTAAAAGGAGAATCTCTGCAGTGAATAATGTGGGCTATTGATTGCAGGTGGGGAGGACCAGCACTCATTTTAGGGGACTGGGACACATTTTTTGATCATCATAGTTTGAGCAAGAGAGAGAAAAGCAGAAAAAGAATGGGGAGAGTAAGGGAGAAACACAGTAACAAAGGGAAAAGAAAGGATGCTGCATGTAAGAAATTGGATTATTATTTGGGGTGGGTGACTACCCATCCAGGAACTAATTGTAATCCTCCTCAGGGTGAACCCTTAAAGTCACTAAATTAACCGGAATCAATCCACTCTTGAGTATGTAGCTATGGAACACAGCAGACAGGCTTAACTTAGAGCAATGTGCAAAGTATTTATATAGTACCAGAACAGTATTAAAGTTGAAATACAACACAATAAAATTGAGTAAATGTAAAACAAAATGTCAAAAATCTAATAAGGGGGAACCAAAGATATGAAATGTTAAACGTTTTGAGTAGGATTGGACACTGTAGTTGACCTGTACCTGAAAGGTTGTGAGTTTCTAGTTAGTCTACCTCAGCTCTTTATTGGATGTGGCCTGGGTAGGGAATCCACTCTTTTCTGCATGGTCACTGTTAGTAGTGGCATCATTGGCATGGTTTCCCCTGACTTTTTGCCTTCAGACCTCCTGTTTATGCTGACTTCATTTTTGCTGGCCTTTGGATTCTGCACACTTTATCACTGCTAAGCAGTGCTAAAGTGCTTGTGCTCTTTCCCTAGAACATGGTAACATTGGCTTATTCACAATTGGCATACTTAATTTTCTCATAACTCCCCAGTAAAGTGCACAACCTGCGGTCTGGGCCTGTAAATTAAATGCTACCAGTGACCTGCGACACTGATTGTGCCCCCACCTAAGTGTCCATTTAAATATGTCTCAGGCCTGCCACTGCAGAGTCTGTATGTGCTGTTTACACTGTCATGTCAACCTGGCATTTAAAACCCCTTGTCAAGGCTTAAACTCCCTTTTTATTACATACAAGTCACCCCAAAAGTACGCCCTAGTCAGCCCATAGGGCAGAGTAGTGTTTAAATAAAAAGGTAGGATTTGAAATTTTAAGTTTTACATTTCCTATAAGTGAAAAACTCCCAAATTAACTTTTTACTACTGTGAGACCTCTCTCTCCTACAGTTTAACATTGGGGATTCCTTATTACATAAAATAAGCTATAATTCCCAATTGGAAGGAGGTAGATCTGTGATGTTTAGTGCCTGTAGAATTGTAATGATAAATCGTCTTTAATGGCAAAGTCAAATTTATCATTACAATTTTGTGAATGCCAATTTTAGAAAGTTGCCATGTTCCTGCTCTTAGTCTTGTGTGCCTGCAGCCTGTCTCTGATACATGTCTTGGGAGGGTGACAGCTGGACTTTGTGCATTCCCTCTAGACAGCCACACACAATCGGAGCTTAGTTATGACTTAATGGGTCATCCTAGGAGAAGGGGAGGGAGGAACTGGGCATAGCCTCACTCTTGCCCCTGAATAGCCTGTGTCCAGTCCACACACAAAGGACTATTTAACCCCCTGAAGTAAATCAGGAGCCAGGACACAAAGGAAGGACCTCTGTGCACTTCAAAGCCTCTCTTTGAAGTCTCCCTCACTTCAAAGGCACTACTGAGTAGAAGAACTGGACTTCTGACCCTACCACTTCTGTACACTTTTGGACCTGTGGATTCTCTGCCAAGAAGAAGGACTGCAGTCCTGTCACTCTGCGGGACTGCTACTATGCTGGACTCCTGCTATGCTGTGCTGACATGCTGCCCTCTTGCCTGGGTGAGAAGGACTGGACCTACATAACCAGAACTCAGAGCCCAGAATGACTCCAATGGCTTGCAGGCTTGCCTCCTGTTTCAAAGTCTATCGGACATCACAGACTTCCAGCCACCCAGCTACAGCACTTCGACTCTGCCTTCTGTGAAGCTACCCTGCCAAGTGGTGGCAACCCAGTCTTGGCCCCTTGGAAGTGGGTCTAAAGTGTTGCTCCAGCACAATCCGCGTATCACCATTGACCCAGAGGATTGGAAACGGGGCATCTCTACAACTGCTGACGCATTGCCACCATTGTGAGGCTATGACTGCGAAGCATAACCAACTGTGCGGAGCATTGACTCTATTTCTGACGCATCATTGCCGTTGTTCGGCTTGGAACTGACAGATCGCCTACCCGTGTGGACTGCCAACAGCACTTCGTCTTGCCTGCATCCCGTGCCTCGTCTTCAAGGACGACGCTACCAAGATCTTTGGTAGAGGGCCAAGCCTGGTCCCTGTATCTGACCTGCACACCATCGTGGACAGCCCGAATGTTTGGATTTGATTCGGTGAAGCACGACTAGAGAGCCCTAGTTGGTGCTTTATGCTTTTAAACACCACAATACTGTTTATTCTTTAGAAAATTCATAACTCTGGTTCTACTTATTGGATTTTGGACATTTTGGTCTTGTTTTGTTAATTAAATTAATATCTACTTTTGCATTCAGGTGTGATAACTTTTTGTGAGGTGTTTTTACTGTTTTACTGTTTGAAGTGTTGCACGAATACTTTACATATTGCCTCTTAAGTTAAGCCTGACTGCTCTGTGCCAAGCTACGGGGGGGCACGGGGTGAGCACAGGCTAATTTAGGGTGTTTGTGAATTACCATGACTAGGACTATGGTTCCTGCTTGAACAGGGTGCATACCTCTGCCAACCATCAATCCAGTTTCTAACAGTCACCCAGATTTTTCGTCTTTTGCTGGACCCTATATTTTTGCTAGTTTTATATCTTTGTGTACTTTACCCCTACTAACCAAACGTAAAGTGCCTATGCTCCCCCTTTCAATATGGTAACATTGGCATATTCCTAATTGGTGTATTTAATTTAACTTTAGGCCTCAAGAGTATGGTACAAGGTGTATCCAGGGCCCGGAAGTTAAATGCCACTTGTGGACTGCAGCAGCTATTGTGCCATCCATTCCAGTGGCAGTGCAAGCCTGGAGTCAGGCCTAACCTTTAGAACCGGACTATAGCAATATAAAAACTGCAACTTGACCTGTCAAAATAAACACTTTTAATTCAAATTCAATATTAATAAGTCATGTAGCTACAAGGTAGGGTGAATGCTATTTAAAAGTAAGACATGTGGACATTTTGATAATTAATAAAAATCTAATTCAATGTGGAAGTTGGATTTTTATTAAATATTGAGGGAAAGTATCTTATAGAAAGTTACCATTTACCTGGCTGAACTGCCAGAAAGCTAATTAGCATAATGGTTTCCTATCTCTCAACCAGTAGTTTGATTGAATAGGTGTGAAATGCTTCCCAAAAGCTAGTTCCAGGCTGGCCTGAATGGGCAGAGATGACTCTTCTGACCCTACATTTTAACACTCCAGGGTCAAATTCTTCTTGATAGGTCTGCTGGGATCAATTCAACCACTTGAAAGAATGGCAATAGGATGCCAAGACAATTCTTTTGTATTGACTGTCTTGTTGCTGAAGAACCCTGCTTTTGTCCTTCCAGACCTCGGTCTCTATCACACAGAATAGACAGCCTTAACGTAGTGGCAATATGTAAAGTATTTATGCAGTACTCAAACAGTAATAAAGTCAAGACAATAAAAATTCTAAACTGAACTAGAAAAAAAGAGGATTCCAGCACAAACCAATTCTATACCTTTTAGTTAGTGGTAGCAAGTAATTAAGATTATGAAGAAACAAAGGCACTTAAAACGTCTTTCCGAAAAGAATGACCCTCCTGTCTTACATTTAAATTCTGCAATGTTTAACAAAGGTATCAACCGAGGTTCAAGTGCTCCTCTACATATCTCTTCCAAAGGTGCTGCCTAACATTCCCCCAAGCGGTAGACATTTTGGTGTGCAACGTCTCTAAATGTCATCAGGAATAGGAATTCCACAGATGGAGTATCCCATAGAAATAGTGGAAATAATCCATCTGCTTATGGTCATGTTGGAAGCCTTATCCCTTCATTAAGATTTTCGAAAAGTGACTAGCAAATGTTCAGACTTTCTGAAAAAGTTCACTCCAGGTAGATGGTAACAGCACGTTTAAAATCCAAGAGATGTAACTTTGATTCTTTTTCGGAAGCTGGAGTAGAAAAGAAGGATGGCAAGAACATTTCTTGTTATTTGTGAAACGAAGAGGAATGCTTAGAAAAAAAGGAGTATACCATCGTCCAAGAAAAAAATAAAAGATGGGTTACAAAGGACAGCTCCAAATTCCACAATTATTCTAGCAGAAGAAATAGCCAGAATAAAGGCAACTTTTAGGGTTAACTAGTTGAGATTAAAATATTGTAAAGGTTCAAAAGGGACGCCCTGCTAAGTCCTTAAAAATAAGGGAAGGTCGTAAATAGGAACAGAAGGTGACCTAAGGCATAGGGTTAGAAAACTTTTCAAGAGTCTCACACCCAAATGTTGTCTCTCCCAAAACCCCCTAAAGGTTTGCTGGAAAAGCTGTGATAGAAGACCCCAGAGTTTAGAACAGGCTATAAGAGTCACTGGACATCAAGGCCCCTCCAGGATATGGGAAATATGCTAAGCAATTCCCCTGTTCAGTAGATCTATCCTCTTTCCAAACTGCTTTGCAAGAGAAAGACACCCCTGTTTGTGAAGAGGAAAAGGGAGAGACGGATCTTCCAGAATGGTGCTCCCAACATTGATTTCAGTAGAGGATACCAAGAGCACAGGGCCAAAAAGAAAGAACCATATTGACCTCCATAGTTTCCACCCAAATCTTTAGGAGAATCTGAGGTATGAGAGAAAAAGGAGGGAAACCATAAAGGAGTTGAGAATACCAAAGAAGAGAGAGAGCGTCAACTCCCATTGTTCCTAGTACTGTTAAACGAGAAAAGTACTTAGGCAACTGAGTGTCTTCTCGTGAAATGAATAGGTCTAAAACAGGTTCCCCAAACCAAAGACATATTTGAGAGTACACCTGTGGAGACAGAAAGAGGGACTGAGAATCATTAAGTGCTGAAACTGTAGTTGAGCCTGGAGAATGGCATATTGGTCTTTCCAATTTGAAGATTTTACTCTCTCCTGATTAGACCATCTCAACGGAATAGTTCTGGATGAGCAGACAGCGCCCAACCCTCCTTTCCGGCATCCATTTTTATCACCGGGGGACTGGCAGGGGGGGAGGCAGGATAAAGGTGGAATCCTCTAAAAAAAGACAGAGGATTCAACCACCATGCTAGATGTGGCCTTATCTCTGGTATAACCAGGACTAGCTGTTCCAATCCATCCAAAAGCTTTCCAATGTCTCAGCAGGGGTAGTAAGAGAAAGATCTGAGATGTAATCTGGCCTAGTGTAATACAAACACACACAATGCCATGTGTCCTTGTACTCTTAGCCCCGAACCAACTTTCATCTGGTCCAGCATGAGTAGATGTTACAGGATGGATCTTAATTTGTGAGCCCTGTGTTCCAGAAGAAACATACTTTCCAGACTTGTTCTGAAGAGAGCTCCAACGTAAGTCTTGTCCTACTGAGGGTCCAGGGTGCTCTTCTCGTAAGACTTTGTTGCTCTAGACAATCCTTCATTACCTTCCATCTTTCCAAGGCCTCCTCAGCTGATTTAGATTGAATTAACCAGTCATCTAAGTAAGAAAAGAAATACCACCCCTTTAGATGTAGACTGACTACGAGCAGTACCATCATTTTGGTGAAAACTCTGGGTGCAGACTTTATACCACACAGAAGGGCCTGAAATTGGTAATGTCTGATGTGCACAGCAAATCACAAATACTTCCAGTGTCTTACATATGGGCAGATGGAGATAAGCATCCCTTAGATCCATCATAATAAGGAAGGCATTGTTCTGGATTCGTAGTGATCCTTTGGAGAGTTTCCATCTCCACTTATAAAGATGACGAAGGTCTTTGATCATACTGTAAGCCCCTGACATTTTTTGAACCAGGAACACTATGGAGTAGAACCCCCTGCCCCTTTGCAACAAGAGAAATGGTGCAATAGCCTTTATGCATTAGAGCTTATGAATCTTTCATTTTCAAAATGCCTTCTTGTCTTGATTCCTTGGATAAGGCAAAAGTATGGTTGTCGCAAATGGAGAAAAGATAAATATATATTCAGTATCCTTCTGATGCTATTTGTCTCACACGGAAATCAGAGGTTGAAGTGAAACTAGCCTCCCTGAAATTAGGTATCCTGCTTCCAACTGGCCAATATAGGTGTCCCCATTGATAGTCAGGGGAATAACTTTTTTAGGGTGAAATGTTCTTGTTCTTCAGCTCTCCTTGTCCCCTGTATCCCATTTCTTTGGATTTCTTGAAAAAGGAAGAAGGTTGCTGGGTAGATCTTCTGAAGGGTTGACCTCAGCATTCCTTTTGTGGGGAAGATTTGGCAAAAGACCCTTAAAAATTCTGACATACCGACAATTAGAGGCAGGATTTACAATATGGTGTGGGCATACCCAGTGCTGCGTCCGACATGGGAGAGGGTGAAGGGGAATAATATCAGACATAGGACGGAAAACACCAAACACTTTTGATATATGTCTGCTAGGACTGATACCGCACCTGTCTAAAGGTAAATATGTACATAGATTTGTTGACCTAGTTCTGAAGTGAAAACTTTGCTGACAGAGATCTGGAGGCGGGAACTGCGAGACCAAGACCTTGAATTATTATGGCAATTATCTATTTCTCACATGTTGTCATATGTGAAATCTGCTCCACTTAGGCAGAACCATCTCTTTACTGTTCATAAGGCCTACTGGATGCCACGGAAAATTTCGAAGCTGGGAAGTCGGGTGGTGAAGAAGTGTCCCAAGTGTGGAGAAGTCAACGCAAATGATGTCCACATATTCTGGCAGTGCCCATCAATCCAGATCTTTTGGTATAAAGTGGGTAAGATCATTTCGGGAATCTTGGGCCAAGAGATCAAGGTGAGCCTAGCTTTACTAATCTTTGGGGTGGTTCCCAGAGGGGAGGGTAATAGAGGTCTTCTTAAGACTCACAAAGCCCTAATTTTTTATTTAATTCTTTTTGCACGTGGAGAGCTGTGTATTAATTGGATCCTCCCCTGTCCCCCTATAGCAGCAGAATGAATCCGATCAGTACAAAAAATATTGACTCTTGACCGGGCCATTAATCAAGTTAAGAGAACATAATGTTGGGAACTCTAATTTAATCTCCTGAGTATTTAAACCCTTCCCCTTCTCTGTTTTCATTTAGCATTTTCTTGTTCTTGGTGAAAACTAATGGTCCAATGATTAGTGGTATGATACGTAGGCCGCACTAGTTTTGTAGTCACCTACTAGTACAGAGGAGTCAGTTCTTCCGACCAGGAAAGAGGCTTTTGCTTGGCCCGGAATGTTCTTACATCCCTCCACTGTGGTGAGACCAGTTATTCCTTGCCATAGACAGTTAGACTTTTCTGACACACCAGTATAAACTGACAAATGAGGACTAAAACTATTTTTTAAATAGATTTGTTGCCCTAGTCCTGTTGTTATTCAAGAGGCAAATATTGATGGCATAGAAAAATAGTGCAGAACTGGATGTGGGACATCAAGAAATGGGCCACGGGTGTGGCAGACACCATAACATAGAAACAACAGAGGGAAGGGAGTGGTCTAGACCGTGCAATATGGGATGAATATTTTGCCGAAACGGATGTGAAATACAACAGGCCACCATGAGAAGGTGGGGAGCGAACAACCGGAGAAGGCAGCTCTCCTGACTAAAGGCCATCATCACCCCTGCTGAATTGCAATTACAAACAATACTGCATCTCTCCGCTGATCTATGCCACATGAGCACCTTAACTGCGAACCGTATCCACATATTAATCGGGAGCACAATAAGTGATACTTCCTCACAAGCAAACAAATACTATAACTGACATACAAATTGAACATAAGGGTCTGGTCAGCCAGACATGCAGAATATTGTTGTATGTGATGTATCTGGCAAGTATTTTGTTCTAATATTAAAGACAGCAGAATGACAATAGCACCATTTCATTGCACTGTAATCTGTTATTATTGAAAATTAAGTAGGCCAAAAAAAACAAAGAAAAAAAACAATTCTGACGAAAGGTGGGGAGTGTTTCTTCTTCTTAAAAAGCTTGTGCAGTTTTTCTTCCAGCTCAATGCCTAAAAGCTCAACTCCCCCAAATGGTATTCTCAAGGATGCAAGTTCCTTCTGACTGCCACCACAAATAACCCTTCCCTACATCAAAAGATGTGTCCAAGACAAAATCTAATTGTTGTTTGATGATCAGTAGAAGAGAACAACATTCCGAATCGTCTTGTATCTTCTTAAATAGCTCCTTGAGGTCGGACACAAGAGGCTGGGATCAATAGGTCGCATGAATGCCAGCTGACAAGGGTAGATTGGACCCTGAATAAGCTTTCTTTATGGCAGCGTTGATCTCTCTATTTGTCTTATCTTTCAATATGCTCTCTTCAGCAATGGAAGTACGCCCCACAAAGCTGAACTATTAAGTGAAGGATCAGGGCCGGCCTTAGGCATGTGCAAGCTGTGCACCTGCACAGGGCCACCAAACCCCAGGGGCCACCACGCCAATATATATCCTTAATATATTTATCCTTTGAGGATGGATACATATTTGTGTGGCGGCCCCTGGCAGGGATTTGGCGGCCTCCGGCTCTGTTCCACTTCCAAACACCCTACACCCCCCCCCCTCCCCCCTCTTTACTGGCCTCCGCGCTCTGCCCCACCCGGACCCCTTCTTCCGGGGCCCCTACCTACGCTCCCTGCCCAGGGCCACCATGACCCTAGAGCCGCCCCTGGAAGGATGCCCCCAATAATTCTTTAAGGCATGGGGGATATCACATTAAAATATACACGCAAAAACCTCCTAACTTATTTATTTGCAAATAATCAATATTTAATCATTACTAACAATCCATCATTTCAAAAAAACTTTCTTTCATGATTTTGATTTGTTCATAGAAAATTCATGATAGTAACAAACTGACTTCATTGATATGTGCATTCAATATGATTAAAAGTACAATATTTCATCAAAGCAATGTCATCAAATTCAAAAGACAATAGTTCAAACAAAACCACAAACCCTAACCAATCACACATGCATACAAGTCACTTAAAGCACGTACTCTAAACAATACTCCCTCCCCCACCGGAAATCCTCATAATAACACAAAGAAGAGATGCATCCACCAAGGTGGCAACAAGCAAATCTACTGCTACAAAATCAGATCTCATTTTGTCCATTTGGTCAAGAGTGTAAAACTTGCACATAAACGGAGTATGGAAATTATATCTGGATACCGCCATTTCCTAGGTATCACCTCCTTGGCAAAATCATGAATAGGAAGATCCAGGGAGGGACCCTTGATGAATTACCTCAGAAATGGGTTGGAAGAAGTACTTGGCAATTCTTCAACAGGAAAAGCCATAATAACCGTAATACAATGAAGAATATCAGGTAACAGTTCCTTTCCTATATATTTGCCTCACTGGTCAGAAGGAAGTGGATCCAGAACCATGTCAGAATCTGATTAGGAACCTTCAGAGCTGCCCTTCAAGAATAGTTTTCAAGAAGAAAGGTTCTTACAAGACAGTATAGTCTCAATCACAATCCTCTTGATGGGTTTTTCTAATGAAGAATCCACCCTTTCTCTACTGTAGTGTGTAGAGCAACAGGATGTCGATTCATCAAACTGCCAGGGGTAGCGGAAGTGACATCACATGCCATGGATCCCTGCCTGATGTTACAGGAAGTGACATAACATTAACTTTGGCCTGATGACATCACAGGAAGTTACATCACCTGTCCTTTGACCCACACTGATGATGTTACAGGAAGTGACATCATACTAACTTTGACCTGGTGATATCACATTAAGTGTCATCATCTGCCCTTTGGACCCCCATGAAATCAAATAACGCGACATTGCATGACCTTTGGCTTGGTGCTATCAAGTGCTACATAAGTGAAGCATCTAACTTTTGTTTACTTATATCGCACACAGAGGCTGGAAAATCTCTACAGATACAAAAGAAGTACCCCATAAACAGGAATACTTCAAATCCTATAAGAATGCAGCTGCATACATTGTTTCAGGTAGTATCTTCAGATATACAATTTAGATAGCGTAGCATTGATTAAGAACCTATCAAATAGTGTATAACAATGGAGAATACACTAGTCAAGTTGAGATCAGCCATTATCAAATAACATATAAAATGGGAAGAGTGATGGGCCTTTTAATGTTTTAACAAGTTCACTTTATCATTTGTTTTAGAAGCTAAGAGTACCATATAATTAAATCTAAGTCTTGGAGCATAGATAACAGTGCTATTTAATGCAGGTCAAGATCTCCTAGCAACCTTCCTTTCCCTGACATGGTATACATACTTTTAAACCCGTGGAGCCATTGAACCTTTCCAGGTTTAGTATCATTAATTTCTTCTACAAAAAACATGCATATCTCAGGCACAATACACTTGTGTTGATCATTATATCTGCATTAGCAATTTAGAGAGTGTTTACATTTGAGCAGATTGTACTCACATAGACAAAGATACTGGCTGTCATGTTGATACTGCATTGCTGATAAGAAGAGATACTGTTGCTCAGTTTCTTTGGAAAGAAGGCGGCATTAACTGGGCAGATAGAAAGAGACCAAGAGTTACCATGCCCTCGTCTAGAATTGTATCTGCTGGTATGAGCAGCAGCTGGTTCTAGTGATGATTGGGGCATCCTCCTATGTAAAGATTGACTTGAGGGTAAGTTGATCAAGAATAGGCTGACAGTGCCACACATACGGTATACAGATCTCTGAATATGATACTGGCTGGTACAAAGAATAGTTGCTATACTGGTAACTGCCAGTCTCGATGAGAGAACAAATAGGGGGACAGCAAGTGCTTGGCTACAGGAAACCAAGGTGTAAACAGTGCTTTATAATACTGGTCCCATATTTCTACACATGACAAGCTGATGTGATGAGGATCCATATCTACTGTGACAGAAAGTAACGCAATGGACAGCAAGTTGGTGCTTTGCCAAAAGTGCTTAGAAGCGTGGTGGCTACTCTTTTCTTGCTCCTGATTAGTTAACTGACTTCTGCGATCACTTGCCGATATCTTCAGGTGACATAGGCCTCAAGGAGAATCAAGACCGATTGAGGAGTAACTCCTGATTGCCTGCCACCAGGAGATGGCTGATACTGCATAGCTGCGAGGTAGCTGCTGTCTTCGTACTCCTGCGTAGGCTTTTGGCTTCTGTGATCACTAGCTGATTTCTTCAGGTGGCATAGGCCTAAGTAGACTAGAGACTGACTGAGGAGTAACCGTTGTTTGCCTGGCAAAGTGTGAGGCTGCTTCTCTGAATGAGGGAAAGGACCATCTTATTTTTAAGAGGATGCCTCCGGTGAAGCATGTCAGCAAATCTGTCAATGGCTTCATTCAAATTTAACTGCCTAATCTCATTAGGTTAACAAGCCATTATCATAAATCACTGCGTCTCTGGTACTCATATTTATTGCACAAATAATGTTTTACCCTTTTCATACAAGCGAAGAATCTCTCATTTGTAGCAGTAGTAATAGATAACATAAGAACGAGATGTAAAAGATCCTAAACATGAGGAAACGCTCCTGGTAGTACATGAGATTCTATCTGATAGACTGAATACCTGGTACATTCTTGTCTGAAAGATACCATTTTGCAGTTTCCAGTTTGGGTTGTAGAAGACTTAGGTCTACTGCAGCCTCTGGATAGTTGTCAACAATAACTAGTGCAGAGGAAAAGTCCAACAAATTTGCAGGTTTTGGATTGAACGTTCCAACAGCAGACATGAGGCCCATGTTTTCTGAAAATCGAGCATCAAATTCATTTACAAATCTATCCAAAGTAGAGAAGTACACTTTCTGCTTTAAGCAATCAGGCAGTGGAGTTTGACTTTCTGAGACATAAAAATGGCTGAATCTTTTTCCTACAGAGGTACTGAGAAAATAATATTTCAGTTTGTTACTCAATATATGGTGTTGCAAAGGTGGAGCCCTTAGATTGGATTTTTCTGGAATGTTAAATCCACACTGCTCTGCTAAATTGTTAGCCTGCCTTAACAATTTGGTCCACTGACTGTCTTGAGGGAGTTTCACTAAATCACTTCTTGTTGCCTTGATTAGATCACATGATCTCGGCAAGTCAAGGTCTATGCTCTGTAGTACTTCAGATCGACTGTGAATCTTTCGGAGAATGAGTTCCATACACTGCAAAGTAAGCAAGAAAGCAACGTTTTTACTGTTCTCAAGAAGTCCTTTGGCTTCTGAACTAGCCTCCTTGTCACATTGTTGAGATTCAGTTACATGGATAACAACAATAATAGGTTCAAATTGCAATGCCACTTTTCTAACTCAGGAGTTCCCCTAAAACCGCCTTGTACCCAAAAGTCTTTCTAGCACCATTACATGCAGATTACGCTCTTTCTGAGCTTTCACAAAGAGCTCATTCCTTGGTGAACTTTGTGAAACAAAAATATAAACGGCTTGCAAAGTTGAAAATAAATGTTTTAATGGTTGCATGTTAGTTGCTGTTTGTACTAACGCAAGGTTTAAGCGATGAGCATGGCAGTATATAAAAATTGCTTGTGAAGCGATCTCTCTTATTTTTGTTTGGAAACCATTAAAACAGCAACTCATAATGGATGCTCCATCGTAGCACTGTGCAACACATTTCTTCCAGTCATGTCCAGCTTCCTGTATTGCTTCAGCAATGGCTGCAGTATCAACAAAGCAAATAATAAAACTCAGTTTCTCTTGGTTTTATCAACTAGCACCGGAAAATATTTTGTCACATTTTTGACCATACGGTCACAGACAAGCGCTGCCACCACAGATATAATGTCATTTTGGTAATCAGGAGAGGTATAGTGCCCACACCTCTTGGACAGTTTTTCTTTGAAAATCTTATCTTTATCAGAAATCATATCTAACAATTCAATTAAATGTCCCCTAATGTGAGAATGGTCACTTTCCTCAGTGGCACAGAATGCAAGCCCTTAACGACCCAAAAAGCATACTAACTTAAGCAGCTGCTTCCCTTGTTATCCAAGGGAAGAGGTGTGGCGCAGCGGCCAGGGCGACTGATGCCGGAACACAGGAGTTCACGGTTTGATTTCCGTTACCAGTGGCAGGTCAGCCCAGCACCATGTGACTCTGGGCAATAACTCCCTTAATCTTCCCGGCAGCCCCTAGCCCCTTTGGGTAATTCTTTGCAGTTTAAAAATACTGGATTTACATTTATTGATTCTCCTCGATTTCCTGCTCTGTACCTCTTACTATCATCGAAGAAACTGACTGCTCATGGTTTGTGGACTGCTGTAATCTTTTGAAGTTGGTCCAAGCAATGACTGACAATTGCGATTCTCCTATTAACATGACCAGAGAATATGGATTTCATTAAAGACACGGAGGCTAACTGTTGTATATTTATCTTTCTTCTATTTCCTTTACTCCACCATAGTTCTTACCTGTGTCACCCATTCCAGAATGTACATGGCTCTGTCTCCTTTTAGTGTTCTAGTTGGTGACAGTTTGTGCCTGGCCAGCTTGTGTTGAGGTTACTTCACTCTGTTTTCCTGCAATAAACCTCTATTGCTGCACCTGTGGTCTCCAGCTATTTACTACAATTTTGGCGACGTTACCTGCTGGCCAGTATCACTGAAGACCTCATCTTGATGCCTGGTTTCAAGATTTCCAGCGGAAAGCAGTTTTTAACGGAGTTTCCTCAACAAGAAACGAATCTACGGCGTGCAGACCTCGTCAATGTCCTTTTGGTCCGCTTCGGTTCCCAGTGAAGACGCCCATCTGGGGTAATTATATTATTTGGCATTTGGACTGAAAAGCGGAGCGGAGCTCGAGCTCAACCAGCGTTGACGTCATCCATACAGCGGAGCGAGCGCAGCGCGTGAGCCACGCTCGAGACACTGTTGTCTGTTGTCCTGGAGACGCACCAGCGCTGACGTCAGAGAGTCAGCGTGTGAGTCAGCGGAGGCGAACGCAGCGTGTTTGCCTGGCGTTAGCCGAGAGACGCTCCTTGTGCGTTCCAAGCCTCGTTCAAGGGCACCTTCAGCCTCGTTTTCGGCGGCGGCCATCTTATCTTCAGGTGTTTGCCCTTCAAGCCTCATTTCAGCTGCAATCCAAGCCTCGTTTTCAGCGGCGGCCATCTTTTGCCTTCAAGTGTTTACATCCCAAGTCTCGACTTCGTCTGGCAGCCGTTTTTGGTGGTTTTAAAGCGGAATTTCCTCGTTTCGCCTTCAAACTTCTGCCTGGCCCTGTCGCAGTGCTATAGTATCGTTTTGGACACTTTGTAAATGGTAAGAGGTATGTTACTATAATCTCAAACTTTGTTCTGTTGTGCAAAACCTGTGGTTATATTGTTTTCACTCTACAATCAGCGAACATGGCACAACAATTTGTGGTAACTTTGCCTCCTCAGTTCTTACCTGAACCTGGTGTCCCTGAGATACCTTGGGAAGACTGGTACATCATGTTTGACAATTACCTGGAAGCACTTGATGGACAGGAATTTTCACCCAAAAGGAAAAAAGCTATCCTTTTGAGCTCTCTGGGCAAGGAAGGGCAGAGGGTTTTTAGATTTCTACCTATCACACTTGGAGCTAGCGGACATGACATTGATGAGTTTAAGGAAGCGGTTGATCGCTTGGAGATCAGATTTGCAAAGGAGGAGAATCTGATCATGAACCGCTATAAATTCTATACACAACGCCAAAAAGAGTCAGAAACCATAGATGATTTTGTGGCCAGACTCAGAGAGCTTTCTATAAAGTGTAAGTTCGGTTCTATGAACGACGAGCTCATAAGAGATCAATTAGTCGTCCAGTGCTCAAGTAAGAAAATCCAAGAGAGACTATGGGCAGCCAAGAACCCTACCTTGAAAGACGCAATTGATCTGGCCAAAGTAATTGAGGAGTCTAGTAAGTGCATGAAGGTCCTTGATTCGCACAAATCTACTCCACATCAAGAAGTTTCTGTGGTTACCGACAAAGGTGGCGTTGTGGGGTGTGAGCACTGTTCTGGAGACAATGTTGCTGTAGTAAAAAACAGACCCAGACCCATTGTCAAGAAAACCTCAGTAAGCAAAGTCTGCAACAGGTGTGGCAGTAGCAGTCACTCTTCCGACGCCAGGTTTTGCTTTGCCTCAAACAAAGAGTGTTTGAAGTGTGGGAAAGTTGGACATTTCTCCAAGATGTGCAAGGCCAAAGCTAGACAGAGAGTGAATATTGTTGATGACTACGCTGATGATTCTGGAGTTGAACCCGATAGGCTTCTGGTCATTGACGATGTTGATGTCATCTGTGATGATCCGAGACAGACCAGACCCAAAGCCATGTTCAAGATTGACTCACACGAGGTGTTGTTGATGGTTGACACTGGTTCTCGACATACCATTATACCCAAGTCTACTTTCGATGCCTTTTGGGAAGGGGTGAATTTACACCGCAGTGATATTTCCCCTAAGGGTTTCAATGGCCAGAAAATTGAAATCCTTGGTTTCTTTGAATCTGAGATTGCATTTGAGAAAAGGTCTATTTTTGGGAAAATTTATGTTTCCATTGATGGTCCGCCCATTCTAGGGTGGGTACATCAATATGACCTCTACATCGTCATCAATCCTAGGGCAAAGAACCAAATAATGGTGGTTGACGATGACTCTATTGAGTTCATTTTGTCTGAATTTGGGTCTGTGTTCAGGGAGGAGTTGGGTGAACTTCGGGGGTATGCCCACCTTATTAGGTTGAAGAAGGGAAGTTTGCCTGTGCAACATCGTGTAAGGAGGATTCCCATCTCAATCCGTAGTGAGGTAAAACTCTTAATTGAAGAGATGCTCCAGTCTGGTGTAATTGAGCCTACAGAAGCATCGGCATGGGTTTCGCCCGTCGTGATTTCTAAAAAATCAGACGGAAAATTGAGATTCTGTGTGGACCTCAGGTCCCTAAAAAAGTGTGTCGTTGCGGACACCTTTCCTTTACCCAACATTACGGAGATGGTTTCCACTCTTCAGGGGGCGAGATATTTCTCAAAACTCGACCTGAAGAGCGCCTACCATCAGGTTAAGCTCCATGAGTCCTCGAAGCATCTTACCGCCTTCATCACTCCAGAGGGGATCTTTCAATTTACTCGTCTTCCCTTTGGGTTGATTTCGGCGGCGAGTGTCTTCCAAAGGTTGGTCAGCGAAATCTTTAAGGGACTCAAAAATGTGGTATTCTTTCAAGATGACATCTTGGTCTTTGGAGAGTCTGTGGCTGATCACAACCTTGTTCTCAGGAACGTTCTACACAGAATCTGGGACACTGGCCTTACATTACATAGGGAGAAGTGTTCTTTTCTTGTGGAGAACATTGAGTACTTGGGACATGAAATTTCAGTCAATGGTGTCAGACCCAAGAAGAATCTTCTTGATGCAATACGCTTAGCCCCTTGCCCGTCTGACAAGGACCAGTTGCGGTCATTCATGGGCTTGATCGAATACTACTACAAATTTGTGGAGAAATTCTCAGAGAAGACCTTGCCTCTGAGAACCTTGTTGAAGAAGGGTTGCAAGTTCTCATGGGGTCCTGAAATGGAAGCTTGCTTCAATGAGATTAAGGAGGCTATCTGCAATGCTAAGGTTCTGGCACCCTTTGATACTGCCAAGTCCTCCACTTTGTTGGTGGATGCCAGTGCCTGTGGCCTCGGTGCAGTTTTGCTTCAGTCCCACAAGGATGGCGACAGGCCGGTTGCCTTTGCCTCACGTACCCTTTCAAAATGTGAACAGAACTATTCTGTTATCGAGAAAGAGGCTTTGGCTGCTGCGTGGGGTGCTCATCACTTTCGACCATACCTATGGGGCACCCGCTTCAACCTTAAGACTGACCATAAACCCCTCATCCGCATTCTTTCTCCCGGGGGTGGGGCATTTGGTTCTCCAAGGTTGGCAAGGTTGGCCTCTAAACTCCAGGAATACCACTTTGACATTTCTCACATCTCTGGGTGGAGGAACTTTCAGGCCGATTGTCTGTCCAGGTTGGCTGTTCCGTCTGGTTCTGATGTTGGTTTTAGTCTGGAGGGTTATGACGAGAATGTTGCCTGGATCGACGATGTTCTTCTACTTTCTGAGAGCTCCTTTTCTCGTTCTGAGTGGGTTGATGCCATGTCTAGGGATAGTGTGTTACAGGAAGTTATCCAGCTTATCAAGTTGGGTTCCCGCAGGGAGAGCTGTCTCCATGTCTCTGTCCGTCCTTTTCTTAAAGTCATTGATGATTTGTCTGTTTGCAATGACAACGTCATAATGCGTGGTGACAAATTTGTGCCTCCTGCTGACTTGAGACCAAAGCTCATCTCCTTAGCACATGAGGGTCACCTTGGCCAAACCCTGACGCAACAGCGTCTCAAGCTGAACTTCTGGTGGCCCGGTATGGACTCCATGGTCTCCTCATGGGTTGAGGACTGTTCTACCTGCAAGGTGGGTGAGAAGAGACTTAAGGTTTCTGTGGGGTCTGAGATGGGTGCGTTGCAGTTCCCCGAAATTCCGTGGCACACCATCTGCTTAGATTTTATAGGTCCCATTGCCGAACTGCCTCTTTCTCAGAGATTTGCTGTTGTCATTGTCGACTGCCATTCTAAGTGGTTGTCTGTGCAGTTTCTCAAGGACATTACTACGGCTACTACCATTAATCATCTTAAGTCTCTGTTTTTTAGAGAAGGTTTCCCTAGTGTTCTTATAACTGACAATGGCACACAGTTGGTTTCGCATGAGATGCAAGCCTTTTTGTCTGATTGCGGTATTTCCCACCATAGGACCTCCCTCTACAACCCTCAGGGGAATGGCCTCTGTGAACGCCTTAATAGGTTGGTGAAAGGCACCGTTCAAATGGCCCTCTCCAGTGGTTCTTCTGTCTCTTCCCTTGTTAGTGAAATGGTTTATGCGTACTGTACCACCCTTCATGGTTCCCACTCCAGATCCCCTTTTGAGATGATGAGGGGTAGAGTTCCCAGCACCAAACTCATTCCCTCTTGGCTCAAGGACTTGGTCTGTCAGTCCCTTTTAGGTGATGTCTCTAGAGTGGTCTCCAAGCTTTCTCGTAAGGGCCCTGTGGTTTCGCCTGGTAAGTGTGCTTCTAGTTGTAGTTCTGTAGGTCTGCCTTCTAAAGTTTCCTCTAGCAAACCTCTTGTAGGTGATGGGTCCTCTGCTAAAGTTGTTGCTGGTAAAATTGCGAAAGGTGACCTTGTAAAGGTAAAGTCTGGTCGTGTTTCTGGCGGCTTGTCCAAGTTCCGTGGTCCATTTCTTGTTAAGATGGTCTATCCTCACTATGTTGTCCTATCCAATGGGGAAAAATGGAACTTAAGGAGGGTTGCTCTCTATCAGAAAGCTAGTGTTAGTCCCGTTGTTGGTCCTGGTCCTGCTTCCCTTCCTGCTCCTGTCCAAGATCTTCCCTCCTCAGGGTTCATGCTTGTTCCTTCTCAGGATCCGGGTCTTGTGGTTCCTGCTCCTGTTAATGTCTTGGCTAGGGGTGATGGTGGAGGGGATGCTCCTGATCCCGTTGTGTCTGTTCCCAATTCCATTGATGGTCCTCTTCCCAATTCCTTTGCTGATCCTAATTCCAACTCCATTGCTACTTCAAGTTCTTCTTTGCCTGCCACCAGACCTCAAAGGTGCCACAGACCTCCTGCTTATTTGAATGATTTCTGTTGCGATTAGTCCTTTTAGAGGGGTGACGTGTGTCCCTTCCAATGCTTATTAATTATATGATGTTTTCAATGCTTATTATTCTATGATGTTTTCCATTTTGTCTTTACTTTAGAAATTCTTCTTTAGTCTTGTGTTAAGTTTCCTTTCCATGACATGCTTACCTTTTCGTGTTAAGTTTTCTTTCACTTCTTTTTTGTTTTATTCTACGAGAGGAGATGTGTTGTATATTTATCTTTCTTCTATTTCCTTTACTCCACCATAGTTCTTACCTGTGTCACCCATTCCAGAATGTACATGGCTCTGTCTCCTAGTGTTCTAGCTGGTGACAGTTTGTGCCTGGCCAGCTTGTGTTGAGGTTACTTCACTCTGTTTTCCTGCAATAAACCTCTATTGCTGCACCTGTGGTCTCCAGCTATTTACTACACTAACATTATGCATTAATCTTTTAATGCAGCCACAAGCAGCTGCTCTTACATCATAAATAGGAAGATCTAGAATGAAGTGACAACATATGTTCAATAAAAGGCATGCGCAACAACAGAGCTGCCTCTTTTAAATGAAACGAAGCAAAAAGAGAGTTCGCAAGGTTGAGGTGCAACTTGGAGATCAAAGAAGAAATGATATTCTGAAGGGGGAAACAAAGAGAAGAGAAGTCCAGGAGAGGAGGATGATCCATTAGGTTGAGTTATCTGAAAAGAAGAATGAAAAATTAAAAGGTTGAAAAACCTTTGCATCAAAGACAAAATGCATACTGTAAAAAGTAAAGCAACAAGTGCAATAATCAACGGCATATAAATGCAAATAATCAAGAACGTATAAATAGATACTCCGCCCAAGGGAGGGATGGTTGGGATAATGTTTAGCCTCCGTGTCTTTAATGAAATCCAGATTCTCTGGTCATGTTAATAGGAGTATCGCAATTTCATTACAAGACAGGAGGCTACATTATGCATGTTGGTAGCTCTGAAGGACAACATTGGACATGTGTTCAATAGGTTTACAATAATGATGAGCAAAAGTGGAGGCATTGGACCAATCAGCAGCTTTAAGGATATTATCCAGCTTACCACCAGACCAGAATGACTTGCTAGCCATTGCACCTCTGAGAGAGTGGGCTTGAAATTTAGAAAGGTCAATGCCAGCGAGATCATAGCTAATTTAACCCATCTCGCGATAGAACAGGAAGAAATTGGTTTAAAAGGTTTAACAAATGAAATGAGAAAATGATTGGCATTCTGAGGGAGAATGTCTCTCATTCTGGAATCGTATTCTTTCATACAATCAACAACAAAAGTCTTTTGCAGTAATCAAAACAAGGGTAAAAAATAGAATCTGACATGGTTTTAGTTCTTCTAAAGATTTCAAACTTAACACCATACATGTCGTAACATCTATTAGAAATATCAAGAGATTTAACATCAGATACTCTATGACAAGAAATCAAACATAAGAGAGTAGCAAGTTTAATGGAAAGACATTTCCTATTAAGAAGAGAATTATCAGGCCATGAAGAAAAAAGGTCTAAGATAAGTTTAACATCCCACAAAGATTGGTATTTTGGTCTAGGAGGTCTTTTAAGTCTAATACTTTTCAGTACTCTACAAATAATAACATTCTTACCTACCGTCTTACCGATGACGAGGGAACGTCCAGCAGAGATAGCAAATCTGTAACAATTAATGGATCTATAGGAGAGGCCATTGTCGAATAATTCACCAAGGAAATTAACTATGTTTACGATAGGAGCCTCCAAGGGATCCAAGTTCCTCTCCATGCACCAACAAAACCATTTTCTCAAAATGTTATTGTACCTGTAATGTGTCCCTGGTGCCCAGGACTCACCAAGGAGAGTAAGAGCTGATGACGAAAGTCCAGACAACTCGTTAGATTGCCTGACACTTTCCAAGCAAGAAGGTTCAAATTCCCTGAAACTATTAGGTGGTGATCTTCTACGTTTACGTTTGAAACCAGACCTTTAATAGCGGGAATTAGGAAGGGGATGCCGCACAACAGTTCCAAGGTTGTCGGGAACCACGCTTGAGAAGGCCAGAAGGGAGTTATCAGGACCAGAGAGCACTAGTCTTGTCTCACTTTCTGAAGAACCCTCTGAAGCATGGCAAAGGGAGGAAGGCGTACGGCTGAAGGTGAGACCAGGGCTGGAGAAAGGCGTTCACTGCAAGAGCGCCTGGGTCCGGCATCCAGCTTAAGTACTTCGGCAGTTGGATTGTCAATCTGCTCGCAAATAGGTCCACATTGAAAGGGCCCCAGAAATGAAAAAGGAAGTCAAAAACGTTCACATTGAGTTTCCAATCGCTGAAGTCTAAAAGGAATCTTGAATTCCAATCTGTGGAAAGATTCAACTTTCCAGGTAGATATTCTGCCTTCAGCTAAATTTTGTATTCTAAACAAAACATCCAGAGTTTCTTGGCTAAATCGGAGAGGTCTACTGATCTGGTCCCGCCAAGGCGGAGGCATTGGACCAATCAGCAGCTTTAAGGATATTATCCAGCTTACCACCAGACCAGAATGACTTGCTAGCCATTGCACCTCTGAGAGAGTGGGCTTGAAATTTAGAAAGGTCAATGCCAGCGAGATTCATAGCTAATTTGATCCATCTCGCGATAGAACAGGAAGAGATTGGTTTAAAAGTTTTAACAAATGAAATGAGAAGTTGATTGGCATTCTGAGGGCGAAGGTCTCTCATTCTGGAATCGTATTCTTTCATACAATCAACATCACAAAGTTTTTTGTAGTAATCAAAACGAGGGTAAAAGATAGAATCTGACATGGTTTTAGTTCTTCTAAAGATTTCATACTTAACACCATACATGTCATAACATCTATTAGAAATATCAAGAGATTTAACATCAGATACTCTACGACAAGAAATCAAACATAAGAGAGTAGCAAGTTTTATGGAAAGACAATTCCTATTAAGAAGAGAATTATCAGGCCATGAAGAAAAAAGGTCTAAGATAAGTTTAACATCCCACAAAGATTGGAATTTTGGTCTAGGAGGTCTTTTTAGTCTAATACTTTTCAGTTCTCTACAGATAATAACATTCTTACCTACCGCCTTACAGTTGACGAGGGAATGCCCAGCAGAGATAGCAGATCTGTTACAATAATGGATCTATAGGAGAGGCCATTGTCGAATAATTCAACAAGGAAATTAACTATGTTTACGATAGGAGCCTCCAAGGGATCCAAGTTCCTCTCCATGCACCAACAAAACCATTTTCTCCAAATGTTATTGTACCTGTAATGTGTCCCTGGTGCCCAGGACTCACCAAGGAGAGTAAGAGCTGATGACGAAAGTCCAGACAACTCGTTAGATTGCCTGACACTTTCCAAGCAAGAAGGTTCAAATTCCCTGAAACTATTAGGTGGTGATCTTCTACGTTTACATTTGAAACCAGACCTTTAATTGCGGGAATTAGGAAGGGGATGTAGCACAACAGTTCCAAGGTTGTCGGGAACCACGTTTGAGAAGGCCAGAAGGGAGTTATCAGGACCAGAGAGCACTGGTCTTGTCTCACTTTCTGAAGAACCCTCTGAATCATGGCAAAGGGAGGAAAGGCATAAGACTGAAGGTGAGACCAGGGCTGGAGAAAGGCGTTCACTGCAAGAGCGCCTGGGTCCAGCATCCAGCTGAAGTACTTTGGCAGTTGGAAGGTCAATCTGCTCGCAAATAGGTCCACATCGAAAGGGCCCCAGAAATTAAAAAGAAAGTTGAAAACGTTCACATTGAGTTTCCAATTGCTGAAGTCTAAAAGGAATCTTGAATTCCAATCTGCGGAAAGATTCGACTTACAAGGTAGATATTCTGCCTTCAGCGAAATTTTGTGTTCTAAACAAAACATCCAGAGTTTCTTGGCTAAATCGGAGAGGTCTACTGATCTGGTCCTGCCAAGGTTGTTGATATAGGAGACTGCGGAGATGTTGTCCATTTTCAGGACAACAGATATACCCTGAAGTGAGTGGTTGAAGCTCATTAGGGCGTATACGCCGACAGTC
Organism: Lissotriton vulgaris; assembly: GCF_964263255.1. Lineage (NCBI taxonomy): Eukaryota > Metazoa > Chordata > Amphibia > Caudata > Salamandridae > Lissotriton > Lissotriton vulgaris. Next base: position 64,348 of record NW_028251435.1, read on the forward strand.
AGTTCCAAACAGTTTATGCAGTGGGACGACTCCACCTGAGACCAAACACCGCCCGAGTTTTGGTCGGGGAGGCAGGCACCCCAACCATGAAGGCTGGCGTCTGACTCCAAGACGAAATCCGGAGCCGAGCCAAAGATGGCTGTTCCATTCCATGCATCCAAATTGTCCAGCCACCAAGAGAGTTCTCACTTGGCCTGTTGATCTAGGGTGACAAGGTCTCCGTACCAAAGACCAGATCTGAGGGCTTTGGCTTTTACTCTCTGGAGGGCACGGTAATTCAGTGATCCCGGAAAGATGGCTTGAATTGAGGAAGAGAGTAAGCCCAGGAGTCTGGCTAATTCCTGAAGAGTAAGAGATTGTTGTTTTTGAACAAATCTGATCTCTTTCCGAATCTTACAGTGAACTGAGGAATTCTAGAGATTTGGAGGGGGTAAGAATGGATTTTTCACGGTTTATAATCAAACCGAGGCTCTCTATGAGTTTCATGGTTGTCTTGAGATCTTCCAAAAGTTGAGAGAGAAGTTGATTAATTATTTAAATTCTCCCCCTTTCTTTTTTTATGAGAATGAAATCAATAGAAAAGGGGGGGATAGCCAACTTGGTTAAAGTGAGTAGCTTGTTTGGTTTAAAACTTGTTCTTCGGAGCAGCAAGAACTAGGGGCAGGTTAATATGTAATAATTTGGTAAATGCTGGTATTAGGAGGAAGAAAAGTTAAAAATTGTGGGCATCTGATGCGAAAAACACAATCTCCGGCAGCAGCTGAGCAGCGCGATGTAACTGACGCGCTCAAGCCAACTGCTGCCGGAGGATTAGAGGAATGGCCCTAGGGGGGCGCGATGACACCGCTGCTAAGGGCTATTCCTCCTCGTGAATCGAAAGACGCGCCCGCCCGCAAGCATGTCTAAAAGGGAGTCAAAAGGAACTTAAAACCCAGAAGGGGGATCGGAGAATGCACACTGCGGTACACAGCGGGCGTCCCGCCGAGGAGGGAGTACAGGCCCGCTCCGAAGCAAAGATCCGGTGAGGAGGAGGAGGAGCGGGATCGAGTTTGGCAACCAAAAATTGGAAGCCAAGAGAGGGAAAGGGAGGGAGAATTGCTAAGCGATTGAGGTAAGTACATACAGAAAGAGTAAATACAGAAAGCCAAAATTAATAAGCTAATAAGGAAAATAAGGAAGCGCTAGTAATAAAGAGAATGAGAAATCATCATGTAATAATAATCAGGTAGCAATAGTCACAAAGATGAATCATTAAGGATACAATTTAAAAGAGGCAGCTGTGTTGCTGCTCATGCCTTTTATTGAACATATGTTGTCACTGCATTCTAGATCTTTCCATTTATGATGTAAGAGCGGCTGCTTGTGGCTGCATTAAAAGATTAATGCATAATGTAGCCTTCTGCCTTGTAATGAAATCTATGCTTCTCTGACTGTGAATGTTCGGACAAGGAACGAGTAATCTTTTCCCACTTACTGAAGTTGATATCAACAAATGCAACATTGCCAGGTTCACGTCCTCATCCTCCCGGAGAACCAGCACTAAAATGCCTGTATGCAAAACAATAAACAGCATCTTTGAGGACTGAATACTCTACCCAAGGATGGGTTTTGTAATCTCCATTAAACCTAAGGAATGTTTGAAGTTTTGGTTGCACCGGGTCACTATAATGATTCAGTGACAAGTAGCCTGCCAAGAATTTACTTGCCTTGTGGTATTTTGATGTTGGGTGACTGACTGTTTTCTTTTATTCAAGGTGCCTCTATTATGTCACTCCTTAAAAAAGTGATGCCTGTATTGTCATCATTGGATGATGAAAAGTCAGCAAGGCCATCTAGGGAAGTGCACTAGTCTAAACTGTCAACACAAGAAGATGAATCTTCAACCTCAGTGGGAATTGAACACTCAGCACTGGCAGCATGTGAAAAAATATCAGTAATGTCAACAATGGCAGAACTATCATCAGCACAGGAAGAAGCAGCTGCAAAGGCAGCAGATGATGTTTCGGGGAAGTCATAAGAATGTGAGCATATACCTTCATTGCGAGACTGAGCAGCACCAGACAACTATTTTTTCTCTTGCCTTCTTTAGAACCTGTGGGAGGGTATTTGGTACTTAGTGAACAAATCCAATACTGATCTTTGTTTAGGATCTTTGGGTTTTGTAGTAGGGAAAATAAATGTTTCTGTGTCCCTTTGCTTGCAGCTAAGCTCAGCAATTCCTCTGCTAAAGTGTCAAACATACAGGAAAAGAATCAGGGATTGGCATGGCATACTGCACATAACAGCGAACAATTATCGAACACCGGACAGTGAGGAAACAATGGACCATGCAGTGCAGGAGGGTGGGGGCAGGTGCATGGACTAGGATAACAGAGGGCAGAGAGGCAGTGGGTAGGGGCAGCTAGCTAAATGTGAAGGGCAGGCAGAAAGGGGCAGAGCAATTGCCACATAGGGCTAGACGTGGTGGAAGGGGTGTAGACTTGGACACTGAAGGGCAAGGAGGAGGGATTAGGGGAAGCAAGTTTAGATGGGGCAGCACAATGGACAATGTCAGGCCAGACCCTGCGTTAGCTTCCCTGCCATGTATTACAATGGACATCTTATTTTACATTACAAAAACCCTAGAAATTCACTGAATAAACAAAGGTTAAAGTATAGTTAGGAATTGTAAGAATATCTAACTTTACATTAACAAAACCTCACAATTTCAATGAGAAAAAACAAAGGTTAAAGGGATATTATAGTTAGGTGACAATGTCACGTAAAACATACTATTTGAAACTAACAAAACCATCGAAATTCACTCTGAAGCAGAGGTCTTCAATCTGTGGGGCGCAACCCCAAAGGGGTCTGTGGAGTCCTGGGAAGGAGGTCACGCATTCCCCAGCTTCACTTGTCCTTGCAATCTAAAACATCTGCTTTTCTTTTGGAAAAAGACAGCCGTCCTGGGACGACTAATTTGGATTGTTATCAGCTGTTTGCTTGAATGAAATGCAAATGTGCCTTATCTGTTAATCTGCAAGTGTAAAGGATGCTTGGGAGCGGTTCTGGCTTTAATTGATCAAATCACTCCAAGCTTTGTGATGACAAAGTTGTTTTTTTTTAGTAGAAGCGCAAAGAGTTAACAACTGGGCTGGAAAGTGCTTGCTTTTAATTTTATGCCCTTAGTACTTCACAAGAGGCATGGAAGGGACAGTTATGTCAAAACAATTGCATTACGTACGCTCTGTTATTATTAAAATCTACATTTTGAAAGCACCATTTTACCGTAAAACTATTTGCAAATTATGCAGCATTTTATCTTACACTGTGTGTAATGCAAGTATAAAATATTGACTTACATATTCACAGTGCTTTCTGACAAAGGCTGTGACATTGTAGCACTAAAAAGACACATCAGTATTCTCCACTGCACCAATCAAAATGTAATTCTGTGGCTCTTTGGTTACACACAGACCTCTGGAGTGCATTAACTAATAGAGGTTTCATAATATATTACAGTGCATTTCTAACAATTTATTTTTCATTTACGCTGCCCAATATTTCATGCAGATAGCTGATGGTGAAAGACCTAATAAATTTACAGAATATTTTGGGGGTTACTTATAAGAGACTTGCATCACCAGAGCATCACTGTTTTTGACGCTTCAGTGGAGCAAGTATCTCAACCATACCTATGAGGAGGTGCAAAGTCACCCCGCATGGCTTTGCATGGCTTCATAGATATGGAGTAAGATATAGCAGTGTACATCACTGTGTTGCCTTACTCTGCATCAAGGAGGTGTTCCATGGGCTTTGCGTGGGGTTCCCATGCAACAACCATGGATTTTGATGCTGACCCATATTTACAAAATCATGTAAATTTGTGGCTGCTCCAAAAACGGACGCCTCCCCAGTTGAGGCATAACAAGGAGACATTTTTTCATTTCTCCTCAATTTTTAGGTCGAGCCTGGGTAGCGCATGTGCTACTCTGCAAGGCATGCTGTATTGTGGTACGGACTTGAAGCTCCGCCCACTCTCTGCCCATATTTTTTATTGGCTTGTGACTGTACTTTAGAAACTGTGGCTTTTCAATGGTCAAGAGACTTAGTAGTCCCTCCTTGGTACCACCTTGTACCAATCTGTAACCTCCCATGGCGACACCCCCTGTTACATGTGTTGTTTCTCTGTAGGTTTTAATTACAGCCTCTGTGCACTATTTTGCTGAATGGATTTCTGCCCTGCTGTTGCAGGCAAGGCAGGACAAGCTCTCTCACATCACTTTCTTTTTTTAATTTTAAAATGACAGCCCCGCCACTTTCTGGCTCGTGTAAAGAACGGGGGCGGCCGACATTAACGTGAAAGCGGTCATGAGGCGCTTTTACAAAAAAAGCATTTCTTTGTCAACTTGACAAACAAATGCTTTTTTTGAGCACTCATTCAAAAAAGAGACACGCGCTGGGAGCTGCAGGAAGGAAATAAAAAAAGGAAATCTTTACTGCAGCTCTTACCCGACTCAGGGGAGCCAATATTATAATATTCACTGCACTACGGAAACTCATCCCATAATGCTTGACAGGGCTCTTTATTCAAAACATATTTTTGCCCATTACTTAGCCTGGAGTGGTCCTCGTACAATGGGACTACTGCAAAATAATCTCAGAAGGCATGCTTTTCCTTTTTAAGTTATCATCTGGTTCCCATGAGGTTGTGCACACTACACAGAGCGGGCACTACGAGAGTGGACGGCACACTCAGTCACGGAGGCGGGCTCCCTTTACGTGAATTGGCAACTACAAAGGTTTGCAGAACTGGTAACCAATATGGATCTTACCAGAGGGCAATTTCTTTTACATAGGCAAATGTTAGGAGACTGTCGCCGCATGTGGCATACAATAGACACTGAACCACCCACACATCCGGTGATACACACGATCCTACAGATGGGCCCAGGGCACCATCTGATAACATGGCTATACAAAGCGGTGCGTTCCTAAACCTGATCACCCTTGTGTCCCTCAGGGAGAAATGGGAAGCTGAGATCCAGAAACCACTTCATGACAAAGAGTGGGAAAGACCATTGGAGTTCCCCAAAAAAGTGTCCCGCAACTATCGCTTTAAGAACATACAACTTAACATCCTACACCGTGCCTGTCTGACCCCAGAGAAGCTCCAGTGTTACTACCCAGACACGCTTTTTACCGGTCCAAAGAGCCCAGAGCCCCAGGCATTGTTCCTTCATATGTTTTAGGACTGCCCGACGCTCCGAGCATACTGGGCCAAAATCAATGCCCCTCTGCGCACAGTCACAGGACTAACGGACATCAGTACATGGGAGGCCTGCGCACTGGGCATTGCCAAACGCTATAAGCACCAAAAGGTGGAGACACGGTTTGCGTCCCTGGCACTCCTTCTGGCTAAACGCTGCATAGCAATGCACTGGAGGGCGCCCGAGAGGCCACCGATAGCGGCCTGGATGGGGGCGGTTAATAAATGGGGCACCTCGGAAGAGGAGACGCTTTGACTAGAATAAACTAAGAGTTCACGCAAACATCCCATCTCCATGCACTGGGCCATCCTACTACATTATTTCATGTAGGAAACAATCGAAACGCCACAATCACAAGCCACACAATCCCTGCTGCAGGGGCACGACTCAACTTAATGCCCCTGCGGAAAAGACACATTACAGGTGTGGGGTGGATAGCTGAAGCCATGCAACATATTTCATACTCTGGGATTGGCACACCTGCCTTCCCCTCTAACACATGCACAGTTTATAGCCGAACAACTACGTATAAACCCATCGCTCTCTGTTGATTGATATAGCCATAGGTGCAGTGAACCCCAGTTATGTTACCTCGTTTGAAGAGTTTAGATTGTTACCATAACTACAGCAAGATGTTAAACATGGTGCCAGCCCCAGCGGCTGGCGCTGAACTCATAGTGCATGCTATAGACGATCATTTACAGACACATGTTGCATGCATGTATACTTCCCTAAGTGGACAGAATCACTTGCGGAAATTGAGTATGTACCTTACACTGTCCCATTGTATGATCTGTAAAATGTTTATTTTTTATTTTTCATGCATACGATAGATGATCATTCACAGATGCATGCTTCAACCATGTACACTTCCTTAGGTTGACAGTGACACTTACGGAAGTAGAGAATGTATCTTACGATTTGCAAAATGTTTTGTCCTGAATTAAATGCAATGTATGTACGGTGTGAAAATAAGAAATGCCAATAAAAACGATTTTGCAAAAACTAAATCTGGGTCCTCATCATAAGGTTGGGGGATCCTAAAATAATCACCTTTCCCACTGTCAGATGATTTTTTTATTCCACTCTTCCATTTTTGGAGGTAATGCTCCACAGCTGTGAAATGTGTTTTCCAGGTAACTTTTCCCTCCTTAAGACGAGCTGCTTTTAAAAGTGGTGCAGCCACGTGGCATGGGGCACTTTTTTTTTTAAAAAAAGCATTTGTCAACTTGACGAACAGATTTTGTTTTGTAAAAGCACCCCATACAGCGCTTTCACCAGCGGTCACCATTAACCTGAAAGGGCACCATGGGGCGCTTCTACAAATATTGCATTTCCAATGCAATAAGTCTTGTATTTTCATTTACAATGCTGATAGCTCAAATTCACGTAAATGGGAAACCTATTGCATTGCAAGTGCTTGTTTCCTCTTTCCATGTGTGCTGCATTCTGCAGCTCACATAGAAAGAGAAAAAACACCTTACTGGATTGTTTTTGTGACAGAAGGTCCCTCTTCCTGTACAAAAACAATCCAGCCTGTGTTGGTGTTAGGCAGCAATTTGTGCGGCAAGGCAAGTGAAAAGGACAGGGATGAACCGTATTTTATAAATACGGTGCATTGCTGCACTTTCACATTGGCATAGGGCAGTCCAGCAAGAAGACTTGCGGCGCTGCCTTACACCAATTACTCATAAATGAGGCCCTTTGTTTTTAGCTACACCTGCATGCTTACTGTCATTTGGTTTGCTAAACAATGTATTATATCCCCACCTTAAAAATTATTTGCTGTGGTAATTGGTGGCATTTATGGTTGTTGATAGTTATCGATGATGAGGAGTACCAGGTTCTAGACATGTTGTCAGTAGGGGGTCCTTATGCCTAAAAAAGTTTGAGAAGGGGGTCTTGGCATCGAAAAGTTTGAAGACCTCTGATCTAAAGTAACTTTTACTTGCGGCCTCACCATGCACTGTTTTTGCCCTTAAGAGAGACACAGTAAGAGATAGCCAGAGAGAGGGAGAGAGATATTTTTTTAAAGTCAGAGGTGAGAAAAAAAGAGAGTGAGAAATAATTTAATCAGAAGGGATATTGAAAGGTAGGGGCCTTTGCAATTGTCCACATAGCTTATTCCTTAAAACGCCTCTCGCTGTTTTCTTGCTCTCGCAGGCTGGAGAGTGAGGAAGGTGGCCCAGCCATAGTGAGGTGAGGCAGGAAGCTTGAATGTCCCTTACTACTGGGGGCACGATGAGACCCACAAGCATCACCCAACATTATTAAGAGCCTCATTAGAAATTAAGGCATTGCCCCATTAAAGTATTACCAATGTGCTTAGAAGTGCCCTTGCAGTCCTATTAACAGTTCCTATAAAGTGCAAGCCAGTGCTACCACCTTAGAAGTGACTGTACTCCTTAACCTGTTGCGTGCTCATGACGGCTCCACGCCGTCATGAGTCTCGGCAGGAGTGTGCTCATAACGGCGTGGAGCCCTCATGCCGCTGCCGCTCCACCCATGCGGGACTGATTCCCCGCCTGTGCGGCAAATTAGTGAGTGGGCGGGGTCATGACGGCTCCACGCCGTCATGAGCACACGCCGCCCATGCCTCATGATGGCGTAGAGCCATCATAAGTACGGTAGCGCCACACCCACCCCCCTAGCCCAGGGGTCTCCAAACCGGTCTTGGAGGGCCGGATCTATGCCAGATTTTTGGGATATCCCCATTAAGATACAAGTAGTTATTTTAAAAATCTGGCATGGATCCGGCCCACCAGAACCAGTTTGGAGACCCCTGCCCTAGCCCCTCCCGCGCCGCTATGGAATTCGCAGCGCAGGGAAGGGGTTAAATGTATTATTATGTTTATAAACAACTAGTGTGCTCCAAAGTTAGGGGAAGGGTATGCTTAGCTTGTTTCACTGCTGAACTCTAGGACATAAGCATCAGTGAGTGTAGCGGCCGTGCAACAACCCCACCATGGTTCCAAGGATAAGTTGGCACTCTTACTAGTTATGTGCTCCTGCAAGAGTGCTCAATGAATTGCGACTGCGGATGACATCTGCTGTGGCCTGCAGGTGAAGCGTTCTAATAAAGACAAAACTAAAGCATCCTTGTGAGGTTGGAATATTGAGTACATTTGAATTGGGAGAAAGTGACACTTCTACAGACAGTGCTTACAAAATATACAAACTGAAGTGCTTTATGAAAGGACTTGGCCATCCCCTACAAATACACACTACAGATAAACAGATAAGAGTATCAAGTCTAGTCCCAGCAGCAGAGCTTGCATCACCAACAATTGAAGCAGACCAGTTGCACACGCCTATGAAGCACAGCTAGTGAAGCACATGGCCTTGTTTTCTTCCTCTTATTTCTCTCTCTCCCTCGTTTATGCACGTGCACACACAAAATTATCTGCTTCTCACCTTTTTATCACCCTTGATCTCACTACTTCTCATTTTCTTGATTTATCTTCCACTAACTTATGGTACACCTTTCTCTTGCCCGCTCCCTTACTACAATTGTACTCTTTCCATCCACCACTTTCTTTCTAATTGTTGCGTCTTTCTGTGCTTCTTACTCTTGTCATAGTGCTATAGCTGTCTTTTCCTCCCTCCTATCCCACACCTTAACAGCTCTATCTCTTCTTCTCTAGGATCTCCTCTACCCTGTCTCTGCCCCATCACTCGTTAAGTTTCCTAGTTATCCCTCTTTGCCTCCTCCTCCTCCAGTTCTCCCAAGGTCCCTGGGCTTGCAGGAACAGCACGGCTGCAGGACATGCACAGAGAGCCTGACAGGGCAGGGACAAGGGCAACATAAAATAGGATCCGGCAAGGAGGTGAAATTGTGAAATGGCGAGGCTGCTCAGGATCCCAACCCACATCTATCATGTGCTGGCAGGGCAGGGGAGGGGTCAGATGTACGATGCTGCTGGCCTCATAAATGAGGAATTGGGTGAAGATGCCTCTTCCCAGCTTCTTTTTTTTTAATCGAATGCTCCTTTGAAACCTGGTGGAAGGGCGAATGTTCCTTCTGAAACACACCCATGGGAGGCGTATCTTGCACAGACTTTAAAATGTGGAATGTTTGGGTGTCTTCAATATTAAATGTTTGAAAATAAAAAATATATATGTTTTAGTTAAACCAATTCTAATTAAATGCTATTGGCCGCAAATGCGTGCGGTGAGAGATTTAAGCCAAAAGAGATGTTGATCTATGTCAAAAGTGTTTTTGTGGCTTCTCACTACCGCATCTCCCACTGGCACTGCCTCTAAATGCATGTGTGCGTTCAAGGGGAGCCCAGCAAGTTAACATACATTTAAAAATAATTATTCAGAAAAGGTTTTATTGCCGTTGGTCTCCTGGATAGAATACGCATGATCGACTTGTAAATGTAGGTGTAACATGTGTGGTGTTTGAGGCTTGGCAGGCCTTAGCTCTGGTGGCGCCCAGTGCGACAATCTTTGTTGGCCCCTCTCTCACATGCATTTCATTGTTATACATCGAAACTCATGCCAGTAGTGTAGGGTGTCTTTAAGTCACACACAATACAGAGCCAATAAATGATGAGTGTGTAAATCAGTCTATTAGCTCTTCACAGCTGGGCTTCAGCAATGCTAGTCCAACTTATTCCAGGCAGCCAGGGCCATCATTTACTATCCCTGGCTGTTGGTTGCTTTCGGATTCTATCTTGGCCTGGGCTTGGCTTGGATGCTGGCCTGGTCGGGGGCAATCTGCACAATGCACATGCATTGCACAACCTCAGAGAGAGCACCATCACAAGGTCTTCTTACGACTCGGAAGGAGAGGCTGTGGTGTGTGATGGGGTGAGGGAGAGTGGCTGGACAGCGTAGGCAGGACAAAGTGATTTAATTGGTGTGATGTTATACAAGTCACTGTACATGGTAGCAATTTCACACGCTCCTCCAGATTGATGGCCCTGTGAGCAAACACCCCATTGGGCTGGTCATGAGGTGCGCAAACACACTACTTGGGGTGGTCACGTGGGGGGGGGGGGGGTGTCATTGTTGCTTCTGCTTCATGTTTAATTTCAGTTGTTTTCTAGAAAACTAACATTACCTTAACATTTTGTACGTTTCAGGTTTGACCTTCTATAGATGAAGACATAGACTGGCAAGCTTGAGTTATTTGCCAGCGAAGGACTACTGAAGGGCTGAAGTGTCCCTTGAATGTAGTAGTACCTGGAGATAAATCCCATTTAAGAACTTTCTAAACACAGTTCGCGAATTTCGCAAATTGAACAGCCTCCTCGTGACTATCTACTTCGAAGAAACCACAACTGGTGAATATTCAATCAAGCATCAAGCTAGTTGGCATAAATCCTGTCATTAAAAATTCAACAAGTACAAGTTGGTAAGAGCTAAAAAAAAAAAAAAAGAGAGACTTAGGAGAAGCAGGATCATCGAACAAGGTTGCAGAAGGAAAGCGACAAAGGGACTGCCTGTCACAGACATTGAAGATTGCATCTTCTGCACAACAAGTTAGGGTGACCGTCATGAGCTCATGATCCTTCATGTTGATAAGAATATCATAGCCACTGACCTACATGATACTTTTGTTGTAGTGAGAACCGCTGCTGGAGATGTAGCAATAGATGGTATGTACCACCTGAATTGGCTCACTGTATTCTGGAACCATCATCGCTCACTCATGAGAAAAGGAAAAAATGCTGATGGAGCCCAAATGGAAGAAAAGAAGATGAAGGCGCGGGCTTCGATTGAACTTATGAACTTCATAGAAAACTCAGTAGAAGATGTTTCTTGCTTCAAGCAGTCTGATTTGCGTCACAAGTATGCAGATCATTTTGTGGCACTTGGAGTTCAGAAGGAGGTGAACAAATTTAGCTTCAAGGAAAAGATTCTTGGCTACTTTCCACAGAGCCAAGTGTAGAATGATGGAAAGCATGATCTGCTTATTTCGACCAAGGCGTGTAGCAAATGCTGAAACATGCTTTTGCAGATATGAAAGAGATGCAGTCATGTTGGTAAAAGCTGCCAAAATAATTCGAGAAGACATCTTGCCATCTGATGGATTTCACTTTGATGCCATCTTCCCAAACTGTCAAAATAACACAGTAACAATGACACTGAAAATGCTTCTTTCAATTTGTTGAATGGGCCTGGCATCAACAGCCAAGACTCGCACTAATCCAAGGAAACTCTTACTATCTACCAAACAATGGTGTCCAACTGCAAGACAACAACATTTGTGACACAATCTCCCCATTCTTTGTCATTTGAACAGTCACTTCCATTGTACCAAGGGCTAAATGTGCACACCCTGACAGCCAAGTAAATTGATAACTCAACTGCAACGTATGAGAATTAGAATCAGTTACCACTGCATTCTTCAGGTGGAGAATCAGTTCGCAACTGCTGTTTCTTCCCAAAAAGCACAGAGAGAAAGAGTTGCGTCGCAACAGGTGCTGAGCCTTAAGGAAACTATCAGGGAAGTGGGAAATCCATTTCTAAATGTAACTGAAGAACTGCTGGTTCTGGATTCTCATGATGTCCTCAACCAGTCTGTAGTGAATACGGTGTGTAAAATTGAAGAGGTTGGCGAACAACAGTGTAAGGACTACTGCAAGTCAGTCCTCATTGACTGTGAAATGTCTATTCCTACACCCAATTAAGAAGAACTCCCTCTGACTATTCAAATCTCCTGCTCCGAAAATCAGCGGCATACAAGATTGCAAGTCTGAACACTGTACATCATCACACAACACAGGGAGTGGGATATGAATACTTTTTTCAGTCATGAAATCCGCCATCCCTCTCTGTTAAAAGAAAGTTTTGTTTTGTGAATAAGTCTGACCTAATGACATGTTTTGGTAAAGACATAAGAGAAAGAAGTGCAAAACCTACTGGAATTCATTGACATTGATGATGCAACAGCGTTGTTGACCACCTTGGAAGAACTGGAGGAAGAAGAGCCATCGACAGAGGTCAAAGTGTGGGATCTTGCTCCTGAGCTGGTGTCTTTGGAAATGTAAATGTAAATGTACATGTATTTATATAGCGCAAATCACTGACCGAGGTCGGTATCTAAGCGCTTGCTTAGGGGACCCGTCCTGATATTCCCCTGTGAGATAACCCCGGCAGGGTATCCACAAGGTGAAAGCCAGGCATCCCGCCGCGAGGGGCCGTTGTGGAGATTAAGCAAGCTATTGCCCAGAGTCGCAGAGTGTGAACCCGTGAGTCGAGAAGGCACCAGAGCGAGAATTATCGAGTCCGTGGAATTTTTAGCCCAAGACCCGCCGAGGCGGGGAATTGAACCCTGGTCCAGGGCCGATCTCAGCTTCCGGGTCTGCCACCTCTAACCCCTGAGCCACACTTCTCCACAAACAACTGAGACAGATGTGCGAACTTACATTGATGTGAAGGTTTTCTATGGTGCTGCTGGGGTGCACCTCTTCTCACCAACTGCAGGTGTCAGGACTTTTGAAGACTATGCCATTTATGTTTTCATACCTTACAAAGTGCAGTAGCTTGATAGCTTGACAGCTCAAAAATGTGTACATTGTTTGGGACAGGTATGTCAAAGGCAGCATCAAATACTCTGTCAGAGAGAAAAGAGAACAAGCATTAGAAATGCAATAGGTCTTGCAGCATTAGAGTTAGTGCTTTTAGAATTGTTTATGGGTTTTTTTGTAAATCTTTAGCATGAGGTTGAGGGTGAGTGAGGGTGAGGGGTTGAGGGTGAGTGAGGGTGAGGCTGAGGGGGTGAGGGTGAGTGAGGGTGAGGCTGAGGGGTTGAGGGTGAGGGTGAGTGAGGGTGAGTGAGGGGTTGAGGGTGAGTGAGGGGTTGAGGGTGAGTGAGGGTGAGTGAGGGGTTGAGGGTGAGTGAGGGTGAGTGAGGGGTTGAGGGTGAGTGAGGGTGAGGGGTTGAGGGTGGGTGAGGGGTTGAGGGTGGGTGAGGGTGAGGGGTTGAGGGTGAGTGAGGGTGAAGGTGAGTGAGGGTGAGTGAGGGGTTGAGGGTGAGGGTGAGTGTGGGTGAGGGTGAGTGAGGGTGAGTGAGGGGTTGAGGGTGAGTGAGGGTGAGTGAGGGGTTGAGGGTGAGTGAGGGTGAGTGAGGGGTTGAGGGTGAGTGAGGGTGAGTGAGGGGTTGAGGGTGAGTGAGGGTGAGGGGTTGAGGGTGGGTGAGGGGTTGAGGGTGGGTGAGGGTGAGGGGTTGAGGGTGAGTGAGGGTGAGGGTGAGTGAGGGGTTGAGGGTGAGTGAGGGTGAGTGAGGGTGAGTGAGGGTGGTTGAGTGTGAGTGAGGGTGAGTGTGGGTGAGTGTGGGTGAGGGATTGAGGGTGAGGGGTTGAGGGTGAGGGGTTGAGGGAGAGCAGGGGGCATGAACACTACCAGGGTGGTGAAGTAAGAGCCTGGACATAAGGTTGTGTGTCAATTCTGGGGCATCTGGGTGAGTAGGCAATTGGTAGGGGAGCAAGGGCGGCCAGGTGGGGGGAAGGGGTGAAATAAAAGTTATTTGATAAAAGTGAGCAGTGGAAGGACACAAGTATAGAGGGTATGATCCAGGTGAAGTACAAACGCAAGATGGGCAGAGCAAGCTATCGAATAAGAAGCAAGCAAATGTGATTGACAAAGATTTACAGTGCTAAGCAATTAGCTAGCTATAAACTCATTATATTTTCTAGATAAGCCAACCATAGATATTTTACTACCAGATCGCGTCTTGACTTAAAAAAACAGATGTGTACTTCATAGTTCCAGAGTCACATTCCAGTTTCTGTTTAGCTGGACTCACTCCCTCAGAGGTAGCATTATGTACTGCCAAGCAACAGCGCATTATGTGAACTAGCGGTTTGGTGATGCGTGGGTATCATTGAGCTACAGTTTGTGTGACATTTATTTATCTCACCCAATATGTCGATCCTAAATAACTAAACTGTGTAATGATCGAGTTAGCCGTGAGTATTTTCTTTGCATACCCATTTTAATCTCACATGCAGAATACCATTTCTCTAACACGAGACAGAGATTCAGTTGTTGACTATCTAATATATAGAGGTTGGTGAGAAGGGAAATTAACAGGGAGAGCAGAGCCGAGCCCAGGGTCAGCCTGGGCTCCAAGAGCACAAGTACGAGTAGAGCCGGCAAAATATTTGGCTAGGGAATTGTGCAACAAACATCTTGTAAAACACAGAATAAAAGTTCCACATATGTAAAAGGTTTTCCTTGTAACATGGGAGCGTTTCACTTTAGTACACGAGTTTATATTGCTGAACTGAGTAATTTCCTCGAAATTATAATTTTTTAGGGTGAACTTATAAACATTCATACCCACCACCCACCCACCTGACCTGACAACGATGTCAGTAGCCAACCAAAAGTCAAGTCGGATGCCATCTGCCTCCTATATGCGACTCACTTACAAAAGAGGCTTTTATATACAGATATTTTCAAATGATGTAGTCCGAGGTGCTGTCTGTGAGAAGTTGGCCCGATATGCAACGTTCGCTATTCTAACGACCGCTATGTATCGTTCCAACGACCCTTATGGTGTTTGGTTGTAAGTCAACCTATAGACCAGCTATCCTAGTAGCGTGGATACGAGCAGTCTAAGGCTAAAGACTCGAGAGGGCGCGTTAAGCCAGCTGTTTACCACACATGTACCCCTTGAACACCCAGTGAAAGGACACCACACAAGTGTTATGAAAATAAACAGTATATTTATTAAGAATCACAACAGCCCTGTACTCTTTATGAGGACAGGGTACTAAGCACAAACCAAATCTCTTCAGTAAATACTTCAAGTGCACAGTTTAAAACAAGTGTCCGGGGACACGGAAAGTTTAAGGCAAGTCGGAAGCGAGGGACTCGGGACCCTAGAGTAAGGAGGCTATGCAGGCACTGAAATGCCGAGTTACCTAGCCACGAGGGCTGCGGCTGCAAGTCTTACAGGCGTCGGGGTCTTCGCTGACGAGCCAGGAGCCGGAAGAAAAGGAGTTGCTGGCCGGCGACCAGTGATGAATAGTTCGTAGGGATCCAAGCCTGGATCGGAGATTGATGAAACCTGAAAGCAGAGGGGACCAAGTTCGTACTACTAGCCAGTAGTCAGAGGGTACCAGGAAGGCACCGGTGGGCCGTCACCTCGACCAGGTGAGTGGGCGACGCTAGGCTCTGCAGTCTCACGGACCAGGAGGCGTTGTCGGCGACCACGGTGGAGGTGCGAGCTGTCCCACGACGGATGTCGCTGTCGGCGTCTTGAGTGGACCAGGAGGGTCCGGGGTGCTTCTCGAAAAGATGGAAGCAAGGGCCAGTCTGGAGCAACCAGACCGGCAGTGTTGATTTTCAGATGTCGTCACAGAAGGACACGAGCCAGCGGCTAGTGACCAGACAACGTGCTGAGCAGCGAGCAGAAGGGCCCCACGCAGATCGTGGAGATGCTGGGAGACTGCACTTCGGTGCTGGAGCGGCTCAGGGTCGGGGCTTCTCGGACCCCAGAGCACTCACCAGAGAGTTACCTCGATGGTCGTGCTGGTTTTTAAGAGCGTGCAGGTTCTGATGATGGCCGGTCCCTCGAGGTCTCGTCGCACCCACAGATCACAGCTGAGCTGATGACGTGGGTAGAGGTCAGAGGTGCCAGGGAAGCCGGTTCTCGTCGAGCTGGGCCGTCGGATTCCTTGAGGAAGGACTTACAGCAAACCGCAGAGTTCTTAGATGGTGCCCGCTGATGCAGGGTGACTACTCCTTAGCCACAAGGGAGAAATCTTGAGAAGAGTCTTGAAGTCCTTTCGTAGAAAGTATTCTTGATTCAAAGATGATCTAATTTGGAAGGGTCCCCGCTCCGGCCTTTATCCTAAAGAAAGGGGTGGGTACATGACTAGGTCCTGCCCTAAGGGTGGGACCAGGAAGGGGGGTAGTTACGCCCCTCTCCCCTGCCGGACTTTCCCCAGGCCAGGGCTGTCGCCCCTGGAACTGGTTCTAACCGGCAGATGCGTAGTGAGCACCGGGGTGCCACTCCGCAGTCACCTTCTCGCAAAAGCCCTACCTACCCAGAATACACAAACCCTGTCTGGGACGGTGCGAACACCGCCCTCGACAGGAAACCCTTTGTCCAAGTGCTCCTCGCTGGAAGGACTCCCAGCAGCAGGAGGTCAGACTTGTGTCTGTGGTGGCAGCATCCATTTTGTGGAGCTGAGGCTATCGTTAACTTTAACCGGGGTTCACAGTTACGTACATGTCGTCCCTCTAGAAGGGTGGAATGCTAACCTCATCGCCAGAATTGGTGAGAGGGCAGCACCCCGATTCGTATGACACCTTACTCGACATGTCTTGATAACGCGACACCGAAGTTACCGATGTGGTACGCGCTATCATGGAACAGCCATTGGGTCTTTTCTCCGCAAGCTGCAACCGGGCTCGGCTCGGGCCAGAACCTAGTTCACGCGAGCCCATGCACTCTGCCTTCAGGATTGTCAAGGCCTGCCATAGGAGTGACTGATAGGAACTCGGGTGTCCATTGTATGGTTAGATATAGAGCTACTATACCTAAAGCAAAGGGTGATTACACGACTTCGCCCCAGCTGTCATGCAGCCAGTTGTGTCAAATTTAGGAGGCCAGCCAGGGGTGGCATAATACATGCTGCAGCCCCTGGCGGCCCTGGGTACACCTATGCCCTGTGTTACGGGGTCTGATAAGGTGGCCCAGTACCAATTGGTAAATGCACCTAGGGTACATCTCGTAATTTAGAAAGAGAACAGCCAGGCTGTGGGTCTGATTGGCAGGCCCACAGCCAGAGAAAGTCGTAAACCAGTGAAACAAAAGCAAAAAATCTGGGTGATCATAGGATTGCAGACCCTACTCTCCTACACTGTCAAATGCAGTGATGAAGAAAAAGGAGGCACAGTAAAATAAATTAATTGCCATCGATCACAGTGTGTTCAACTGAGGCAAAGAAGCCGGGACTGATGACCGGTTTCATGGGTTCACACTGCGCCATTTAGTCATTAGACTTTCATGAAAGTGCTTGCACTGCGAAAGCTATGTGCATTTTAAATTCCTCGGCGTGGGCGGTGGCTGAACCTCTGCAGCAAGACAGCAGGGGAAATGGGTTGGGAAGGCAACTTTGAACAATGAAGTAAGAGCATGGGCGGCAGGGCATTAGAAGGCGCGGTTCATTGGCTCGAGCCTTTAGTGACTCGCCCACCTGCACTAATAAAACAATGCTCGGAGAAAACCGATTAAGACGTGAATACAAACAGCACGGTCTGCATACCCAAACACTGGTGGACACACTATTCTATCTGGCAATATATAAACGTATACTTTGTCTTGGACATACTGCTTCCCTAAGGTTCTCACAGAGAGCAGGGCGGGAACACAGTTATGGGAAAGAGCGAGTGACGCAAAGGAAGAGCACATACTGAATGGGACAGGGTAAAGAGGGAGGTCACAACGTAATTTTAAGGAGGCGAATGAGAGTAGACTGGTCTGTCAATTAACGTTTTAGAATGAAGAAAAAAAAGGTTTCGAGAAGGTATGCTGGGGTCTAAAAACAAAGCAGTTGCTGTGTTGCTACAGCTGGCAAGCTGCTGCCCGAGTCAGATGTCTGAGCTGCAACCACTTTTGGAATGTGGGGTGTGCAAGCGAATGACTCACGGAAGCTCGTGGAGCCAGACAGAGGTCTGGAAGCCTTCATAGGAGCTTGCCAGTCACGTGATACTTACAGGCAGTTATGAAAACAAGCACGCAGACAGCGGTGATTGAGAAGTAGGACCAACATCACTCCTGCAAGCAAGACGGAGGGAAGAGAGGGGAGGGGGAGGAGAAATGCGACACGGCGCGAGGGGAGGGGGGAGGAGAAATGCGACACGGCGGGAGGGGGCGGAGCGGGTAAAACACGACGAACGTGCACGCGCCCGTGACTTTTAAGGTCAATGCGCATGCGCATAAGCTTAATGCGCATGCGCATTGACCTTAAAAGTCACGGGCACTGCAAGGAATCGCCACGATTCCTTGCAGTGCAGATAAAGAGTGGATAACTCGCAATAGTCTCGCTTGCTCGATGCGCATGCACATCGACAGGCGAGACCTAAAAAGGAAAGCGAAGAAAGGTTGCAAGTCAAAAAAGATTCCAGGACAGTGCAAAATTTCTTGTGTGATGCAGACATCAAACAGGAGGTGTTACCGTTCCTAGGCGAGAAGATCGATAACAGTGACTCAATACAAGTGATGAAACGCACTCCGTGTGCTCAAATTTCACTGTTTTCAAAAATGCTCCTGGCACAATTATATAGTGTGCAGACATGTCTTGTGCCTTGCCCCAAAGCACAGATGCATATTTACATGAGATGTGGAGTGTCGTGTCGCTCCAGCTGCCAGTCGTACGGCTAAGACATGAAATATTGCAAAACCCAATCTTTTGTTCAAGTAGTCCGTTTTAATCACATTTAGATCCATTGTTTTTCCCAAGTTTTTCTTCGTTTT
>NW_028251436.1:0-18920 GCF_964263255.1 Lissotriton vulgaris
CTGCACTCTGCACTCACTGTCACTCTGCACTCACTGTCACTCTGCACTCACTGTCACTCTGCACTCACTGTCACTCTGCACTCTGCACTCACTGTCACTCTGCACTCTGCACTCACTGTCACTCTGCACTCACTGTCACTCTGCACTCACTGTCACTCTGCACTCACTGTCACTCTGCACTCTGCACTCACTGTCACTCTGCACTCACTGTCACTCTGCACTCACTGTCACTCTGCACTCACTGTCACTCTGCACTCTGCACTCACTGTCACTCTGCACTCTGCACTCACTGTCACTCTGCACTCACTGTCACTCTGCACTCACTGTCACTCTGCACTCACTGTCACTCTGCACTCACTGTCACTCTGCACTATTCGCAACTCACTGTCACCTCACGCTCTGCACTCACTGTCACTCTGCACTCACTGTCACTCTGCACTCACTGTCACTCTGCACTCACTGTCACTCTGCACTCTGCACTCACTGTCACTCCTGCACTCACTGTCACTCTGCACTCACTGTCACGTCACTCTGCACTCACTGTCACTCTGCACTCATCTGTCATCTGCACTCACTGTCACTCTGCACTCACTGTCACTCTGCACCTCTCTGCACTCACTGTCACTCTGCACTCACTGTCACTCTGCACTCACTGTCACTCTGCACTCACTGTCACTCTGCACTCACTGTCACTCTGCACTCACTGTCACTCTGCACTCACTGTCACTCTGCACTCACTGTCACTCTGCACTCTGCACTCACTGTCACTCTGCACTCTGCACTCACTGTCACTCTGCACTCTGCACTCACTGTCACTCTGCACTCTGCACTCACTGTCACTCTGCACTCTGCACTCACTGTCACTCTGCACTCTGCACTCACTGTCACTCTGCACTCTGCACTCACTGTCACTCTGCACGCACTGTCACTCTGCACTCACTGTCACTCTGCACTCTGCACTCACTGTCACTCTGCACTCACTGTCACTCTGCACTCTGCACTCACTGTCACTCTGCACTCACTGTCACTCTGCACTCACTGTCACTCTGCACTCACTGTCACTCTGCACGCACTGTCACTCTGCACGCACTGTCACTCTGCACGCACTGTCACTCTGCACGCACTGTCACTCTGCACGCACTGTCACTCTGCACGCACTGTCACTCTGCACTCACTGTCACTCTGCACTCACTGTCACTCTGCACTCACTGTCACTCTGCACTCACTGTCACTCTGCACTCACTGTCACTCTGCACTCACTGTCACTCTGCACTCACTGTCACTCTGCACTCACTGTCACTCTGCACTCACTGTCACTCTGCACTCACTGTCACTCTGCACTCACTGTCACTCTGCACTCACTGTCACTCTGCACTCACTGTCACTCTGCACTCACTGTCACTCTGCACGCACTGTCACTCTGCACTCACTGTCACTCTGCACTCACTGTCACTCTGCACTCACTGTCACTCTGCACTCACTGTCACTCTGCACTCACTGTCACTCTGCACTCACTGTCACTCTGCACTCACTGTCACTCTGCACTCTGCACTCACTGTCACTCTGCACTCTGCACTCACTGTCACTCTGCACTCTGCACTCACTGTCACTCTGCACTCTGCACTCACTGTCACTCTGCACTCACTGTCACTCTGCACTCACTGTCACTCTGCACTCTGCACTCACTGTCACTCTGCACTCACTGTCACTCTGCACTCTGCACTCACTGTCACTCTGCACTCTGCACTCTGCACTCACTGTCACTCTGCACTCTGCACTCACTGTCACTCTGCACTCTGCACTCACTGTCACTCTGCACTCACTGTCACTCTGCACTCACTGTCACTCTGCACTCACTGTCACTCTGCACTCACTGTCACTCTGCACTCACTGTCACTCTGCACTCACTGTCACTCTGCACTCACTGTCACTCTGCACTCACTGTCACTCTGCACTCACTGTCACTCTGCACTCACTGTCACTCTGCACTCACTGTCACTCTGCACTCACTGTCACTCTGCACTCTGCACTCACTGTCACTCTGCACTCTGCACTCACTGTCACTCTGCACTCACTGTCACTCTGCACTCTGCACTCACTGTCACTCTGCACTCACTGTCACTCTGCACTCACTGTCACTCTGCACTCACTGTCACTCTGCACTCACTGTCACTCTGCACTCACTGTCACTCTGCACTCACTGTCACTCTGCACTCACTGTCACTCTGCACTCTGCACTCACTGTCACTCTGCACTCTGTACTCACTGTCACTCTGCACTCTGCACTCACTGTCACTCTGCACTCTGCACTCACTGTCACTCTGCACTCTGCACTCACTGTCACTCTGCACTCACTGTCACTCTGCACTCACTGTCACTCTGCACTCACTGTCACTCTGCACTCTGCACTCACTGTCACTCTGCACTCACTGTCACTCTGCACTCTGCACTCACTGTCACTCTGCACTCTGCACTCACTGTCACTCTGCACTCTGCACTCACTGTCACTCTGCACTCTGCACTCACTGTCACTCTGCACGCACTGTCACTCTGCACTCTGCACTCACTGTCACTCTGCACTCTGCACTCACTGTCACTCTGCACTCTGCACTCACTGTCACTCTGCACTCTGCACTCACTGTCACTCTGCACTCTGCACTCACTGTCACTCTGCACTCTGCACTCACTGTCACTCTGCACTCTGCACTCACTGTCACTCTGCACTCTGCACTCACTGTCACTCTGCACTCTGCACTCACTGTCACTCTGCACTCTGCACTCACTGTCACTCTGCACTCACTGTCACTCTGCACTCACTGTCACTCTGCACTCACTGTCACTCTGCACTCACTGTCACTCTGCACTCACTGTCACTCTGCACTCACTGTCACTCTGCACTCACTGTCACTCTGCACTCTGCACTCACTGTCACTCTGCACTCTGCACTCACTGTCACTCTGCACTCACTGTCACTCTGCACTCACTGTCACTCTGCACTCACTGTCACTCTGCACTCACTGTCACTCTGCACTCACTGTCACTCTGCACTCTGTACTCACTGTCACTCTGCACTCTGCACGCACTGTCACTCTGCACGCACTGTCACTCTGCACTCACTGTCACTCTGCACTCACTGTCACTCTGCACGCACTGTCACTCTGCACGCACTGTCACTCTGCACTCACTGTCACTCTGCACTCACTGTCACTCTGCACTCACTGTCACTCTGCACTCACTGTCACTCTGCACTCACTGTCACTCTGCACTCTGCACTCACTGTCACTCTGCACTCTGCACTCACTGTCACTCTGCACTCACTGTCACTCTGCACTCACTGTCACTCTGCACTCACTGTCACTCTGCACTCACTGTCACTCTGCACTCACTGTCACTCTGCACTCACTGTCACTCTGCACTCACTGTCACTCTGCACTCACTGTCACTCTGCACTCACTGTCACTCTGCACTCACTGTCACTCTGCACTCTGCACTCACTGTCACTCTGCACTCTGCACTCACTGTCACTCTGCACTCTGCACTCACTGTCACTCTGCACTCTGCACTCACTGTCACTCTGCACTCTGCACTCTGCACTCACTGTCACTCTGCACTCACTGTCACTCTGCACTCTGCACTCACTGTCACTCTGCACTCTGCACGCACTGTCACTCTGCACTCTGCACGCACTGTCACTCTGCACGCACTGTCACTCTGCACGCACTGTCACTCTGCACGCACTGTCACTCTGCACGCACTGTCACTCTGCACTCACTGTCACTCTGCACTCACTGTCACTCTGCACTCTGCACTCACTGTCACTCTGCACTCACTGTCACTCTGCACTCACTGTCACTCTGCACTCACTGTCACTCTGCACTCTGCACTCACTGTCACTCTGCACTCACTGTCACTCTGCACTCTGCACTCACTGTCACTCTGCACTCACTGTCACTCTGCACTCACTGTCACTCTGCACGCACTGTCACTCTGCACGCACTGTCACTCTGCACGCACTGTCACTCTGCACGCACTGTCACTCTGCACGCACTGTCACTCTGCACGCACTGTCACTCTGCACGCACTGTCACTCTGCACGCACTGTCACTCTGCACGCACTGTCACTCTGCACGCACTGTCACTCTGCACGCACTCTGCACTCACCGTCACTCTGCACGCACTGTCACTCTGCACGCACTGTCACTCTGCACGCACTGTCACTCTGCACGCACTGTCACTCTGCACGCACTGTCACTCTGCACGCACTGTCACTCTGCACGCACTGTCACTCTGCACGCACTGTCACTCTGCACGCACTCTGCACGCACTGTCACTCTGCACGCACTGTCACTCTGCACGCACTGTCACTCTGCACGCACTGTCACTCTGCACGCACTGTCACTCTGCACGCACTGTCACTCTGCACGCACTGTCACTCTGCACTCACTGTCACTCTGCACGCACTGTCACTCTGCACTCACTGTCACTCTGCACGCACTGTCACTCTGCACGCACTGTCACTCTGCACGCACTGTCACTCTGCACGCACTGTCACTCTGCACGCACTGTCACTCTGCACGCACTGTCACTCTGCACGCACTGTCACTCTGCACGCACTGTCACTCTGCACGCACTGTCACTCTGCACGCACTCTGCACTCACTGTCACTCTGCACGCACTCTGCACTCACTGTCACTCTGCACGCACTCTGCACTCACTGTCACTCTGCACGCACTCTGCACTCACTGTCACTCTGCACGCACTGTCACTCTGCACGCACTGTCACTCTGCACGCACTGTCACTCTGCACGCACTGTCACTCTGCACACACTCTGCACTCACTGTCACTCTGCACGCACTGTCACTCTGCACGCACTCTGCACTCACTGTCACTCTGCACGCACTCTGCACTCACTGTCACTCTGCACTCACTGTCACTCTGCACGCACTCTGCACGCACTGTCACTCTGCACTCACTGTCACTCTGCACGCACTGTCACTCTGCACGCACTGTCACTCTGCACGCACTGTCACTCTGCACGCACTGTCACTCTGCACGCACTGTCACTCTGCACGCACTCTGCACGCACTGTCACTCTGCACGCACTGTCACTCTGCACGCACTGTCACTCTGCACGCACTGTCACTCTGCACGCACTGTCACTCTGCACTCACTGTCACTCTGCACGCACTCTGCACTCACTGTCACTCTGCACTCACTCTGCACTCACTGTCACTCTGCACGCACTGTCACTCTGCACGCACTGTCACTCTGCACGCACTCTGCACGCACTGTCACTCTGCACGCACTCTGCACGCACTGTCACTCTGCACGCACTCTGCACTCACTGTCACTCTGCACTCACTGTCACTCTGCACGCACTCTGCACTCACTGTCACTCTGCACGCACTCTGCACGCACTGTCACTCTGCACGCACTCTGCACGCACTGTCACTCTGCACGCACTGTCACTCTGCACGCACTGTCACTCTGCACGCACTGTCACTCTGCACGCACTCTGCACGCACTCTGCACGCACTGTCACTCTGCACGCACTGTCACTCTGCACTCACTGTCACTCTGCACTCACTGTCACTCTGCACGCACTGTCACTCTGCACGCACTGTCACTCTGCACGCACTGTCACTCTGCACGCACTCTGCACGCACTCTGCACGCACTGTCACTCTGCACGCACTGTCACTCTGCACTCACTGTCACTCTGCACTCACTGTCACTCTGCACGCACTGTCACTCTGCACGCACTGTCACTCTGCACGCACTGTCACTCTGCACGCACTGTCACTCTGCACGCACTGTCACTCTGCACGCACTGTCACTCTGCACGCACTGTCACTCTGCACGCACTGTCACTCTGCACGCACTCTGCACTCACTGTCACTCTGCACGCACTGTCACTCTGCACGCACTGTCACTCTGCACGCACTGTCACTCTGCACGCACTGTCACTCTGCACGCACTGTCACTCTGCACGCACTGTCACTCTGCACGCACTGTCACTCTGCACTCTGCACTCTGCACTCACTGTCACTCTGCACTCTGCACGCACTGTCACTCTGCACGCACTGTCACTCTGCACGCACTGTCACTCTGCACTCTGCACGCACTGTCACTCTGCACTCACTGTCACTCTGCACTCTGCACTCACTGTCACTCTGCACTCTGCACTCACTGTCACTCTGCACTCTGCACTCACTGTCACTCTGCACTCTGCACTCACTGTCACTCTGCACTCTGCACTCACTGTCACTCTGCACTCTGCACTCACTGTCACTCTGCACTCTGCACTCACTGTCACTCTGCACTCTGCACTCACTGTCACTCTGCACTCTGCACTCACTGTCACTCTGCACTCTGCACTCACTGTCACTCTGCACTCTGCACTCACTGTCACTCTGCACTCACTGTCACTCTGCACTCTGCACTCACTGTCACTCTGCACTCTGCACTCACTGTCACTCTGCACTCTGCACTCTGCACTCACTGTCACTCTGCACTCTGCACTCACTGTCACTCTGCACTCTGCACTCACTGTCACTCTGCACTCTCTGTCACTCTGCACTCTCTGTCACTCTGCACTCTGCACTCACTGTCACTCTGCACTCTGCACTCACTGTCACTCTGCACTCTGCACTCACTGTCACTCTGCACTCACTGTCACTCTGCACTCTGCACTCACTGTCACTCTGCACTCTGCACTCACTGTCACTCTGCACTCTGCACTCACTGTCACTCTGCACTCTGCACTCTGCACTCACTGTCACTCTGCACTCTGCACTCACTGTCACTCTGCACTCTGCACTCACTGTCACTCTGCACTCTGCACTCACTGTCACTCTGCACTCACTGTCACTCTGCACTCTGCACTCACTGTCACTCTGCACTCTGCACTCACTGTCACTCTGCACTCTGCACTCACTGTCACTCTGCACTCTGCACTCACTGTCACTCTGCACTCTGCACTCACTGTCACTCTGCACTCTCTGTCACTCTGCACTCTGCACTCACTGTCACTCTGCACTCTGCACTCACTGTCACTCTGCACTCTGCACTCACTGTCACTCTGCACTCACTGTCACTCTGCACTCTGCACTCACTGTCACTCTGCACTCTGCACTCACTGTCACTCTGCACTCACTGTCACTCTGCACTCACTGTCACTCTGCACTCACTGTCACTCTGCACTCACTGTCACTCTGCACTCACTGTCACTCTGCACTCACTGTCACTCTGCACTCACTGTCACTCTGCACTCACTGTCACTCTGCACTCACTGTCACTCTGCACTCACTGTCACTCTGCACTCTGCACTCACTGTCACTCTGCACTCACTGTCACTCTGCACTCTGCACTCACTGTCACTCTGCACTCTGCACTCACTGTCACTCTGCACTCACTGTCACTCTGCACTCACTGTCACTCTGCACTCACTGTCACTCTGCACTCACTGTCACTCTGCACTCACTGTCACTCTGCACTCACTGTCACTCTGCACTCACTGTCACTCTGCACTCACTCTGCACTCACTCTGCACTCACTGTCACTCTGCACTCACTGTCACTCTGCACTCACTGTCACTCTGCACTCACTGTCACTCTGCACTCACTGTCACTCTGCACTCACTGTCACTCTGCACTCACTCTGCACTCACTGTCACTCTGCACTCACTGTCACTCTGCACTCACTCTGCACTCACTGTCACTCTGCACTCACTGTCACTCTGCACTCACTGTCACTCTGCACTCACTGTCACTCTGCACTCACTGTCACTCTGCACTCACTGTCACTCTGCACTCACTGTCACTCTGCACTCACTGTCACTCTGCACTCACTGTCACTCTGCACTCACTGTCACTCTGCACTCACTGTCACTCTGCACTCACTGTCACTCTGCACTCACTGTCACTCTGCACTCACTGTCACTCTGCACTCACTGTCACTCTGCACTCACTCTGCACTCACTCTGCACTCACTGTCACTCTGCACTCACTCTGCACTCACTGTCACTCTGCACTCACTGTCACTCTGCACTCACTCTGCACTCACTGTCACTCTGCACTCACTCTGCACTCACTGTCACTCTGCACTCACTGTCACTCTGCACTCACTGTCACTCTGCACTCACTGTCACTCTGCACTCACTGTCACTCTGCACTCACTGTCACTCTGCACTCACTGTCACTCTGCACTCACTGTCACTCTGCACTCACTGTCACTCTGCACTCACTGTCACTCTGCACTCACTGTCACTCTGCACTCACTGTCACTCTGCACTCACTGTCACTCTGCACTCACTGTCACTCTGCACTCACTGTCACTCTGCACTCACTGTCACTCTGCACTCACTGTCACTCTGCACTCACTCTGCACTCACTGTCACTCTGCACTCACTGTCACTCTGCACTCACTGTCACTCTGCACTCACTGTCACTCTGCACTCACTGTCACTCTGCACTCACTGTCACTCTGCACTCACTGTCACTCTGCACTCACTGTCACTCTGCACTCACTGTCACTCTGCACTCACTGTCACTCTGCACTCACTGTCACTCTGCACTCACTGTCACTCTGCACTCTGCACTCACTGTCACTCTGCACTCACTGTCACTCTGCACTCACTCTGCACTCACTGTCACTCTGCACTCACTGTCACTCTGCACTCACTGTCACTCTGCACTCACTGTCACTCTGCACTCACTGTCACTCTGCACTCACTGTCACTCTGCACTCACTCTGCACTCACTGTCTGTTGGACAGGCCACACGAAGGGCCGCTCTCCCCCGGCTCGACCCGGCCCGAGCCCGGTCACACAAACACCCCACACCACCATTGTACGTCCTCCGTCCCCTCAGGGACCCCTGCCCTCGAGCATGTCGACCTCGTGGGCCCGATCCACTGCCGGCCCACGCGCCCAGCCCGGGCCGCCATCTTGGACACTTCACCACGTGGCCGCCTGGCCCCCGGCCGACCTCAACCCTGGGCCTGGCCAGGCCTCAGACATCCCGGCACCACCATCCACCCAGGAGGTGAGCGGGCTACTTGGCAAGTCAATGGGAGAAGGAGGTGTCGATGGCTCTCCCCCACCAAGTGCCGCTCGCCCATCGCCTCCCCGGGCGCTGGCTCCACCCCCCTGCTGGGTGTCTGGACTCCCTCATCCCGGACCTCCCGACCTCCAAGTGCGAGGGTCCGGACATCAAAGCACGCCAGCCCTATAACTGGGGCAGCTCCAGAGCAGGAAGGCAGTTGTATCTTGGAGTCGAGAGACGCAGAGAGGAACTCATCCTGGACGGACTACTGGCGCTGCCGTAGCTCTGTCCTGTGCACCATCGTCCTGCCTGTTGGCGCTGCCACGGCCGTCGTAACCTTCATTCTTCATCGTCGTCCGGATCTGCTGGCGTGGCCGCGGACCGTTGTAACCGTCATCTTTCACCGGGACCTGCAGGCTCCGCCGCGGACCGTCGTCCTTCCTTCATCTCGGGACCTGCTTGGCTCCTCCACGGCCCGATCATCAAGAACGCCGAGCTCGAGGATTGAGAGCTATTTTGAACTCACCGGTAACTAAGACTGTCCCGCTACCCCTTTCCTCAACCACAGACTCGAATCGAGGGGACCCCTGAGTCCAGACCTCCTTGTATCATACCAACGTAACCTAAGAATTGCATATAAAGTCTCGTTAACCTTCAATCTTGTGTGGTGTCTGTCTGTGGGGGGGAAGTTACTTATCTGTACAGTCGTTGGAGACGGCTCTCCCTGGAGACCTCTCCCCGTAATCTCGGCCGACCCTCCCGGTCCGTCTAACATTGGTGGCCAGCGGCGCGATCCGAATCACCGCATACGTACAGAGAGTAGCTCACCCCACAACGAACCACAATGACAACTAAAGAGAGCGGATCAACTGAGAAGTTCCAAATGGAAAAACTAGAGGAGTACAGCCATCGTGAACTAAAGCAGTTCTGCATTGAACTAGGTATCGCTACCACCGGACTAAGCACCAAGGACGATTTTAAGCATGCCCTAGAATCTTGGGCAGAGACCGGGGATACCGAAGCTCCTGAGCAAAGCACCGCGAAAAAAAGCAACACGGCCCCTGAAGGGCAAAGAACCGGTCTCTCGCCAGACGAGATCCAAGAAAGAGAAAAAACCCGACTACACGAGCTAGAAATGGCCCGACTCAAGATGGACGTAGAACTCAAGTTGGCCGAACAAAAGATAAACTTAGAGCACCTACGTCTCCGAGAAGAAAGAGAGGAGAAACAGAGACAAAGGGAGCTCGAGGAAAAGAAACTAGCGTACGAGCACGAACGGAACCTAGCCGAGATCAACCTGCGCAAGCAGAATAAAGAGTTGGGGGTGCCCGAGGGACCACACACCCCCGGGACCACGGAGAAAAAAGTACACATCCCCAAGGATGTTGTCCGAGAATATTTTCGAGAGGACGATATCCAGCAATGGTTTAAGGCTTATGAAATCGCTATGACTGCGCACCGGATCGATAGAAACGATTGGGGAGCCGGCCTATGGGGCAGATTCCTCAATGAGGGCCGCGATACCCTGTTACAGCTCCCAGACCACCAGATGACCTCCTACGACCATATGAAAGCGGCCCTTCTCACCCGCTATGGCCTCACGCCCGAGATGTACCGTCAGAGGTTCCGAGACTGCACACGCATCCCGGGTACAACTTGGGTGGACTATGTAACGTACTTTAGCCGAGCTTTCGAAGGCTGGATCAAAGGGAACAACGTCACGACCTACGAGCAACTGTTCAATCTGATGGTATGGGAGCATCTGTCCAACAATTGCTTCATTGAACTACGCCAACACCTCCTCGACAGCAAGTTAACCGATCCCCGGCAGCTCGCAGCCGAAGCTGACCGGTGGGAGATCACCAGAGTGGGCCGGAATGGGTCCTACGAGCAAAACAGGAACAACAATGGTCACCACCGACCCAGAGGAGGAGGAGGCCAAGGGCGGGGAAGAGACAACACTCCGGCCGCCCCCGTTACCAGCACCACCCCCCCGGCCAACCGGGGCAGCACCCCGGCGCGACCAGGGTACAGAGCAAACGTCACGTGTCACCGATGCCAACGAGTCGGCCACTATGCAAACGACCCAAACTGCCCGCAGTATCAGAGTCCAAAACCCCGCCATGTGGCCGCCGCAGCACTAGGGGAAGAACAGATCTCCGAGGAACAAGAAACAGACGAACAAGAGTATCCAGAGTGGGAGCCAGCCGCCATGACTCTCGCGTGCTTAGGGGGAAGAGACATGGTCCCGCGGGTCCCCCTACCCGCTAACACCCAGAAGTACAGCCAATGGGTGAGCATCAATGGACAACGGGCCGAGGCCCTTCGGGACACCGGGGCCAGTGTGACAGCCGTCCGCTGTCACCTGGTGACCCCAGAACAATATCTACCGAACATTCTCTGCCCTGTACGCTCAGCCGACAACTCGGAAAGTCTGTGTCGGATGGCCTGCGTCCCTTTTGAGTGGGGAGGGGTCTCCGGCATGTTGAAGGTGACGGTCCGAGACGACGCCCCCGTGGACTGCCTCCTCGGGAATGACCTGGAGAGCTCCCCGTGGGCCGCTGTGGAGCGAAAAGAACACTTGGGGATGTTGGGCGTCCCGGACTGGGCGTGCGTCACCACCCGGTCCATGGCCGCCCGTGCCAACCATCACCCGGAAGAACCAGAATGGCCGGCGCCACCGCCTCCGGTCGCCCCAGCCGAAACCCCCGACCAGGACACCCCCCTCGAACCGGCTCAACCTTCCGACCTCGCTAACCTTGACCAGTGGGCCCAAGAGGGGGGACCCACACAAGAACAATTTCGCCAGGAACAGAAGACCTGTCCCTCCCTTGAGGGACTCCGCCAACAAGCGCTCGCCCAAAGCGCAGGGGACACCTCCGGAACTCATTGGGTCTACTGGGACAATGATCTGTTATACAGCGAGCAACGAATCGCCGAGCTGGGGGCCAACCGAGTACTAGTAGTGCCCCTCTGCTTTAGAGACTTCCTGTTAAACCTGGCCCACGATGTCCCCCTAGCAGGGCACCTAGGACAAGATAAAACTTACAGTCGCCTAGTGACCCACTTCTTCTGGCCCAAAATGAGGAACGATGTGCACCAGCATTGCCGATCTTGCCCCACGTGCCAAGCCAGTGGGAAGAGCGGCCGCAAACTAAAAGCCCCCTTGCAACCTTTTCCAGTAGTCACGACCCCATTTGAGAGGGTCGGAATAGACATTGTGGGACCCCTGGACCCGCGTACAAAACAAGGACATCGCTTCATTCTGGTGCTAGTGGACCACGCCACCCGCTACCCTGAGGCTGTTCCTCTCCGGACCGTGACAGCCCCAGTGGTCGGCCGGGCCCTGATGGGGATCTTCTCCCGTGTGGGGTTCCCCCGAGAAGTCGTCAGCGACAGAGGCACGAACTTTATCTCTAAATACATGAAATCTCTCTGGCAACAGTGTGGGGTCACCTACCGCTTCACGACCCCCTATCACCCCCAAGGGAACGGACTTGTTGAGCGGTTCAACCGCACGCTGAAAGGAATGATCGGGGGATTGGAAGAGCCCCTCCGTCGCCAGTGGGACGTGCTGCTGCCGTGCCTCCTCTTCGCCTACCGAGAGGTCACACAGAAATCCCTAGGCTTCAGCCCATTCGAACTGCTCTATGGGCACCCAGTGCGGGGGCCGCTCAGCCTGATCAAAGAAGGCTGGGAGATGCCTCCGACCAAGAACCCTCCAGATGTCTTCCGGTACCTCCTCACCCTCCGCAACCAGTCCCGGCGGTTCAGAGACCTAGCAAAAGCCAACCTAGAGGCCAGTCAAGAGGACATGAAAAAATGGTATGACCAGAACGCCTCATCCATTGAATTCGAACCGGGACAACAGGTATGGGTCATGTCCCCCACGGAGCCATGCGCTCTCCAAGACAAATGGACGGGGCCCTTCAAGGTGATCGAGCGCAAGGGTCCTGCCACCTATCTGATCGATATGGAGTCCTCCCGGAACCCCCTCCGAGTCCTCCACACCAACAGACTGAAACCCCACTTTGCACGAACAGAACTCAGCCTATTGATGGCCACGGACAATGGGGTTGAAGACGACTCCGAGCCTCTCCCTGACCTCCTGCGGACCCAGGAGCAAGACGGCTCCGTAGATGGGGTCCGACTCTCGGAGACCCTCACCAGAGAACAACGCCAAGAGTGCCAAGCCCTCCTGTCACGGTTCGCCAGTCTGTTCTCCCTCACCCCAGGTGTCACTTCCTGGTGTGTGCACGATGTAGACACCGGAGACAGCCCTCCTATCCGCCACCGGGCCTACCGCGTACCTGATCGGGTACGGGCCTGCATCCAGGCGGAAGTGGCTAAGATGCTCACGCTCGGGGTCATCGAGCCCTCAGACAGCCCATGGGCCAGCCCGGTCGTACTGGTCCCCAAAGCAGCCGCCCCCGGAACCACACCAGAACTCCGGTTCTGCGTCGACTACCGGGGCCTGAATGAAGTCACCAGAACGGACGCACATCCCATCCCCCGGGCAGATGAACTGGTCGACCGAATGGGAGCTGCCCGCTACCTTAGCATCTTCGACCTGACAGCAGGTTATTGGCAGATCGGCCTCACACCCCGAGCACAAGAACGTTCTGCCTTCTCCACCCCCGATGGCCATTACCATTTTACGGTCATGCCCTTCGGTATGAAGAATGCCCCAGCGACTTTCCAACGGCTCGTCAATCAGGTCCTGGCGGGGCTCGAAGGGTTCAGCGCCGCCTACCTAGACGACATCGCTGTGTACAGCCACCATTGGACCGAGCACCTCCACCACCTCCGAGCAGTGCTGCAAGCCCTTCAGCGAGCTGGCCTCACGATCAAGGCCAGCAAGTGTCAAATTGGACAAGGGTCTGTGACCTACCTCGGACACCAGGTGGGAAGCGGCCTAGTGGCCCCTCTACAACTGAAAATTGCCGCCATCCAGGACTGGCAGCCCCCTATCACCCAAACCGAGGTACGAGCCTTCCTGGGCCTCACGGGCTATTACCGAAGGTTCGTGAAAGACTATGGTACCATAGTGGGCCCCCTCACCGAGCTCACGTCAAAAAATCAGCCCAAGAAGGTGAACTGGACCCCAGAGTGTCAAGCGGCATTCGAACAATTGAAGGCCGCCATGTGTTCCGCTCCTGTGCTCCAGGCCCCAGACTACAGCCGGGAGTTCGTCGTCCAGACGGACGCCTCCGACCAGGGCATTGGGGCGGTCCTGTCCCAAGTGAACACCGAGGGCCTTGATCAACCGGTGGCCTTCATCAGCCGGAGACTCCTACCAAGGGAACAACGCTGGAGCACCATAGAGAGGGAAGCCTTCGCTGTGGTATGGGCCCTCAAGAAGCTCCGGCCCTACCTTTTCGGCACCCACTTTCGGGTGCAGACCGACCACCGACCCCTGCAGTGGCTGATGCACATGCGGGGGGAAAACCCCAAGTTGCTACGCTGGTCCATATCCTTGCAGGGTATGGACTTCACAGTCGAACACCGGCCTGGGTCCGACCACGCCAACGCGGATGGCCTGTCCCGATTTTTCCGCCTCGACGAAGAGAGTCCCCAAGAGGATGGGTGACTCTCCCCGCCTTCAGCTGGGGGGGACGCATGTTGGACAGGCCACACGAAGGGCCGCTCTCCCCCGGCTCGACCCGGCCCGAGCCCGGTCACACAAACACCCCACACCACCATTGTACGTCCTCCGTCCCCTCAGGGACCCCTGCCCTCGAGCATGTCGACCTCGTGGGCCCGATCCACTGCCGGCCCACGCGCCCAGCCCGGGCCGCCATCTTGGACACTTCACCACGTGGCCGCCTGGCCCCCGGCCGACCTCAACCCTGGGCCTGGCCAGGCCTCAGACATCCCGGCACCACCATCCACCCAGGAGGTGAGCGGGCTACTTGGCAAGTCAATGGGAGAAGGAGGTGTCGATGGCTCTCCCCCACCAAGTGCCGCTCGCCCATCGCCTCCCCGGGCGCTGGCTCCACCCCCCTGCTGGGTGTCTGGACTCCCTCATCCCGGACCTCCCGACCTCCAAGTGCGAGGGTCCGGACATCAAAGCACGCCAGCCCTATAACTGGGGCAGCTCCAGAGCAGGAAGGCAGTTGTATCTTGGAGTCGAGAGACGCAGAGAGGAACTCATCCTGGACGGACTACTGGCGCTGCCGTAGCTCTGTCCTGTGCACCATCGTCCTGCCTGTTGGCGCTGCCACGGCCGTCGTAACCTTCATTCTTCATCGTCGTCCGGATCTGCTGGCGTGGCCGCGGACCGTTGTAACCGTCATCTTTCACCGGGACCTGCAGGCTCCGCCGCGGACCGTCGTCCTTCCTTCATCTCGGGACCTGCTTGGCTCCTCCACGGCCCGATCATCAAGAACGCCGAGCTCGAGGATTGAGAGCTATTTTGAACTCACCGGTAACTAAGACTGTCCCGCTACCCCTTTCCTCAACCACAGACTCGAATCGAGGGGACCCCTGAGTCCAGACCTCCTTGTATCATACCAACGTAACCTAAGAATTGCATATAAAGTCTCGTTAACCTTCAATCTTGTGTGGTGTCTGTCTGTGGGGGGGAAGTTACTTATCTGTACAGTCGTTGGAGACGGCTCTCCCTGGAGACCTCTCCCCGTAATCTCGGCCGACCCTCCCGGTCCGTCTAACACTGTCACTCTGCACTCACTGTCACTCTGCACTCACTGTCACTCTGCACTCACTGTCACTCTGCACTCACTGTCACTCCGCACTCACTGTCACTCCGCACTCACTGTCACTCTGCACTCACTGTCACTCCGCACTCACTGTCACTCCGCACTCACTGTCACTCCGCACTCACTGTCACTCCGCACTCACTGTCACTCCGCACTCACTGTCACTCTGCACTCACTCTGCACTCACTCTGCACTCACTGTCACTCTGCACTCACTCCGCACTCACTGTCACTCCGCACTCACTGTCACTCCGCACTCACTGTCACTCCGCACTCACTGTCACTCCGCACTCACTCTGCACTCACTCTGCACTCACTGTCACTCTGCACTCACTGTCACTCTGCACTCACTGTCACTCTGCACTCACCCTGCACTCTGCACTCACCCTGCACTCACTGTCACTCTGCACGCACTCTGCACTCACTGTCACTCTGCACGCACTCTGCACTCACTGTTTCTGCACGCACTCTGCACTCACTGTCACTCTGCACTCACTGTCACTCTGCACGCACTGTCACTCTGCACGCACTGTCACTCTGCACGCACTGTCACTCTGCACGCACTGTCACTCTGCACGCACTGTCACTCTGCACGCACTGTCACTCTGCACTCACTCTGCACTCACTGTCACTCCGCACTCACTGTCACTCTGCACTCACTCTGCACGCACTCTGCACGCACTCTGCACTTACTGTCACTCTGCACTCTGCATTTGTCTGCTGCAAGGAGTCACCATACTTCTTTTCAAAGATTAGCGTGCGATACAATCAGCAACAAACAAAAAACCTCGAGCAGGCGGACATCTGCTGTCTGGCTGGCGCTAGAAAAGAGAAGGCGAGTGAGACGGGCACTGATAAAAGAGGGACGAAAGATGAGCCAAATACACCAACGGGAATTTCTAGTTTTGTTCTATATAAAGGGCGCTGGAGGTTCCCCTAAAGACCATCCTGCCTGCTGAATGGATGGATGCGTTCTGTAACTAATACCTTCAACAAGGTGAAAGGAAAAGTAAAACGTGCCCCTGGCGTTTTCAGGAACTAAGGCGGAGAACGTTCAAGTTCATCATCCAATGAATCGTAACAGCGCTGGAAGTCCGCACTGGAAAGTCTTAAAAAGGCTGACAAATACACAGAACACTAATTAAATATAATGAAATGAGAACAAACTCCAAGTTGTCGTCCTCCTGCTGGGCTCTCACCTCCCTATACCACGCAAACACCAAACTGCCCATCCCCCTGCTCAAGCCGCCGGCCTCTCCTTGGAACAAGCATGGCGCGTGCTGCAGTCCGCCGCCGGCCTGCGACCAGGAAGTCAGGC
Source organism: Lissotriton vulgaris (assembly GCF_964263255.1). Taxonomy (NCBI): domain Eukaryota; kingdom Metazoa; phylum Chordata; class Amphibia; order Caudata; family Salamandridae; genus Lissotriton; species Lissotriton vulgaris. The sequence goes on from NW_028251436.1 coordinate 17,081, forward strand.
AGGCCGGGCGGGACAACCGGAAACAGGAAGTTGGAGGGCGGGAGCCTACCACGCCTCCCACGGAAGAGCCGCAATTGTTTTGAGCACCGGAGCAGGCAGGAGCCTACCCTGCGCCCCGGTGCCGAAGAAGGAAGGAAGAGTCCTGCTGCCGGTGAGAGCCGAGGAAGCCCGCGATTGTTTTGAGCACCGGAGCAGGCAGGAGCCTACCCTGCGCCCCGGTGCCGAAGAAGGAAGGAAGAGTCCTGCTGCCGGTGAGAGCCGAGGAAGCCGGTGAGTTGGGCTTCGCCTTGTTGGGGGGGGGCGTGTGTGTGTGTGTGTGTGTGTGTGTGTGTGTGTGTGTGTGTGTGTGTGTGTGTGTGTGTGTGTGTGTGTGTGTGTGTGTGTGTGTGTGTGTGTGTGTGTGTGTGTGTGTGTGGCGACGGGCTGTGCATGTGTGTGTGTGTGTGTGTGTGTGTGTGTGTGTGTGTCTGTGTCTTGGAGTCTGTGTGTATGCGTGTGTGTGTGTGTGTGTGTGTGTGTGTGTGTGTGTGACTGTGGGGGGTTGCCTGTCTGGGTGCCTGCGTGTAAGTGTAAATGCGTGTGCATGCATGCGGCAGCGGTGAGAGGCGAGAGGCGGCCGCGAGCTGCTACCAAGGAACCTGAGGTACGGAGCTCACCCACTAACCGCGTACTGCAAGAGGCATCGCAGAAAATCCCTGGGGCTCTGAGGATCACGGTATCAGCAGTGGCAGCAGAGATAGTAGCGGGAGGCAGAGGGCAAGCACGAGATCATCACTGGTGCCGGAAGCCGAGACCGGAAGTCGCCGGTCAGACCTGGGTGTCCCTACAATCCTGCCTGCGCTGGTGAGCGGACTCGCGGCGTGAGGGCTGCGCACCCGGGGGCGCCCTGCCCCGCTGAGAGATTGCGGAGACAGGATCCCGGCTGATGGCGAAATAGCGGTGAGGATGGCCCTGGCTGGGGTAGCGGAGTGATCGCCTGGTGTGTGGGTTAGGGTGGTCGAATATTGCGGAGGATCACCCCCCCTGTTTTGAGTGTCGATGGCCGGATGTGCGGGCAGGCGCTGGGGCGCGTGTGCTGCGACTCCCGTCGACACAGCACCTTCCCGGACCGGACCTTCCCCTGAGGCAGGAACCCTGAGACGGGCGGCTCGAGCTGAGGCAGGCTTGGTCTAGGAGCTGCCCCGACGCCCTGAAGACTGCCACCGCCATTCATGCACACACCGGGACAGCCTCTGTTGCTTTGCTGCCTGGGCTGCGCCGGGAGTTGGAGGTGTGGCGCCGCCGCCCGGGGAGTTGCTGGCGTGATCCCTGAGGCAGGCAGGCATGCGTTAAAGACACATGATATTCTATTTATTTCGTGTTGAAAAGTGACCCTGTATTTAAAATGTACTCTGTGCTGTTTGATTGCACGCAGTCGGACGGCTGTATTTAAAATGTGCTCTTTGCTGTTTGATTGCTTCGTGTCAAGTGAATGTGTGCCTTGTGCCCCATATTTCGTGTTCAGAACAAACACACTCTAGTCTGAGACGAGAAACAAAACGGTCTAACACGGGAAACGAAAGTGAAACAACGATCACACCAAGAAAGAAACATGGTCGGTTAAGGCAAGCTCACACAAAGAAAAAGAAACATTGTAAAAGAAACTGAAAGCTGAAGGCAGAAAGCTCGTGCACGCAGCTCAATCCAGCCCAAGGATAAGCTCGTGACAGTTTCTTGTCCCTCATTCCCCCGTGTCAGCTAGCTATAAGTCTCCAGCCTGGACGCATCCTTCGGATGCTATTTCCAGGCGAGACCTAAAAAAAGGAACCTGACAGAGTAGGCCATAGATTAGCAAAAAATG